>NC_088651.1:11263731-11423731 GCF_964019385.1 Sycon ciliatum | reverse complement strand
ATAACAAAAAAATGATTCGATCTGAGGAAGGGTGAAACCGCGAATCTCGGTTGAATATTGAGTATTTCAAGCCTTTTCACGACGAAGATGGAGTTCTTTTTGGAGATGGACGTCGTGGCAAAGGACATGGTGTCCGACTTTTGGCATCTGGTGAAGCCAGGGATCATTTGTCCAGTCAGGTCGGCAGCTCAACCGTCAGCTTGTTTCACGTCCGTCATCACCACAACTGCCACTGTCCGGCGTCATCTGAAGAAGCTTCCGATGTGCAAGGCATCTGGTCCCGACGGCATCCCCAACCGGGTCCTCAAGGCCCTGGCACCATCCATAGCATTCCCTTTGTGCCGCATTTTCAACATGTCATTTACCACGGGCATATTCCCTTCCGCATGGAAAACAGCGAAAGTCATACCTGTACACAAGAAAGGTCCCCGCCACGAACCTGCAAACTACCGCCCTATCTCTTTTCTTCCCTGCGTGTCCAAAGTATGTGAACGCATCTTTTATGATCACTTATACAGACATGTTTCGCCGTTTCTGAGTCCCGCACAATCTGGGTTTCGTAAAGGCGACTCCATCTCCTTCAACTGACCCGCATCGTGCAGCAGGTGTGCCAGCATAGGGAGCGCTTGCTGGTATTTGCTTCTTTGACTTGGCCAAGGCGTTTGATACCGTCTGGCATCGAGGACTTTTGGCCAAGCTCGAGCATGCATTCAGGGTACGTAAACAACCACTCTCCTGGCTGAAATCGTATCTCTCTGGGCGTTATCAGTACGTAACTGTCCTTGGCACATCCTCGGCTGCAGAGCCAGTATTGTCAGGCGTTCCTGAAGGATCAATTCTTGGTCCCCTATTTTATAATTTACGTAAACGATTTACATGTAGTCTTCCCTGGAACGTCTCTGCTTGCTGACGACACGACCCTTCTCACCTTAACAGCTTCCCTCACTGGCCTGAAAAACAACTTCCGTGCTGGCATTCATGAAGTTCTTTTCTGGATGTCGTCCTGGAGATTGTCCCCAAATCTATCAAAAACAAAGATCATGCTCTTTCCGCCCCAGCCAGAGTTCACAACCCTCATCCATGCCAACTTTCAAAATCCAATTGAAATAGTGTCTTCTCACAAACACCTTGGCTTTGTGATTGACTTTGCACTTTCTTGGGTACCCCACATCGAATATATCTGTAAAAAATCAAGTCAATCCTTAGGAATTCTCTCCCCCCCCCCCCCCCACTGCTCCTACCTCCCACCTTCTTGCAAGCTTCATTTTTATTTAGCCTACCTTCGCCCAATATTTGATTATGCCGATACGTCTCGGGTTGGATTATCCTCCTCCGCTGCTGCAAAGCTTGACATACACCACAAGAAAATCCTTAAAATTCTCCTCCGTCAACCCCGCATGCTCTCATCATCCGCCCTTTATAAAATTGCACACACAACCCCGTTATCACATGGACGCAGTGCACACCTGGCTTCTCTTGTCCATTCTATTAAGCTTGAGTTCTGCCCACCTCATCTCATTTGTTTTAATTGGTTCTCTTCTCTAAGAACTGTTAGGTACCTCCTCCCGTACCTTTTCTAGCTGGCCTGCATGCACTTACGTACTCCCCTTTTGTCTCCTTTTGTTCCGTTGGCCTGGGTAGCTACTTGCGCGCCCATATTTGCCATAGCTACCCAGGCCCTTTATCTTGCCGTTCAGACTTGATCTCTCTCTCTCTCTTTTCTCACTCGTCAATAATCACCATGTAGTCGTTTCGTTCGTCTTGGTCTCTTGTCTCGTCGTCTATAATAAATGTCGTTCCCCCAACCTACCTGTTCCCGTTGTAATGTCTGGATAATGTGTCGTCAGTCGTCCTGTTTCGAACTCAACAGAACTAGAAACTCGCTCTCACTCCCTAAGTGTAACTCATCCCTTCTTTTGCGCTCCCCTCTCTTTATTGCTTATTCTGTTTGGCTCACTCTACCAGAGAAGTTAAGGATCTGACCTCACTCTGCCTGTTTAACCCTTTACCGATCTACCATAAGCGAACCGATACTATAGTATCGGTATGTTTGGCCCCCATTTTTTGGGGTCTTGTTGCTAGGAGACAGCTAAAATGGCGCTCTACGCGTAGCTGAGGTCCAAGGCTTTCTGACGATGTACAAAACAACCATGCTTACCATACAAATTTTTGCCGTATCGATCGACTGAAGTTTGTTGAAATTGGAAAAGACGACCATCCGCCATGCGTGCATTTCGAGAATGCGAGTGCATCTCTTGGGGCCAAGTTTGACAAGCGTTCTGGGAGCAGTAACACCACCAGTCCAGGCTGGATCTCCCAGGAGGTTTTGCAGTGTAGTGTGTTGAGAAAAAGAGCTCCGTTGAGTCCTGCTAGTTCAAACATATATCGTCCACGAATGAAGAAACAAAATTCTCCAAACACAGAGGAAGCCTTCTTGCTGTCGACACGGCGACAGCAACTGTCTCAAGGACTCGTCAGGTGCGATCAGCTGATTCGCCTGGCCGTGAGAATCACGGCATGCGTAAGCTCGCGCCTGAGTGCTCATCTGAGCGAGAGTGAATCTGACGCGAGCAGCCCTGAGATGAACAAACCGAAACTGCGATATCGTGGAATGGGAATTGCTGCTGCTGGTGTATCGCGGATGGCAAGGTTTTGGTGTTCAATGGCGGTATTGTAGAGAGCCTACATTTCTTGTACAGACGTAGCCCTTACTTGATTGTTTATCGTATGACTTGAGCTCCATCACGAATGTTACAGGGAAGAATTCAAAATTCCGATACACGTGCACAGGCACACTCTCCGAACGCAAATGGGACAACACACCATTACTAGACGTTCTGGATTTCTCCTTGCAAAAACACTTCAACCATAACCGCCATAACTCTAAAACCAAAACTGCAAAAGGAAGCAAAAAAGGGCCAGCAAAGGCACAGCGCGTTTGCGCCACGACATACACGGACACGTGACACAAAAGGCATCATAGCTAGTGCGAGCATGACTCATAGTCATAGCTCAGTCCACGGGTGTTTCAGCAGCACCACTTAAAAATATGGCGTCATTTCGCGCGGTTTGGCAGGATTATGTTAGATTCGGCGCGAGTTATGAATTTATCAGAGTGTACCTAATCGATTTTCTTATTCACTTAGGTTTATCAGCGATATTTCGGTTTAGCAAAAGAGACAAACTATTTTTCAAATTCTACGAGTGAACAAGAATTATTTGGACAAGAAGCACAATCATGTTGACAGGTTCTCAGCTGGCGAACAGACAGTTATACACTAGTTTGCTCACTTACCGAGGACTTCTTCTGTCAGTTTGGCTGTCCAGCTCGTGCCGACCTACTGTTCCTGCGACTTTCTCTTCCGTGGCGCAGGACGCAGTGCTATCGCCTCGTTCGTCGTCGTCAGGAGGTGCTGTGCTGCAACAGTTTGGAGGCGCAGCAGTTCTCGAGGAATAGACTTGTACTTGAAGTTCAGAGAATTCAGTGAAGAGTGGAGACTCTCTGCACCTTGTTCTGCGAGGAGGCCCAATCCTACGCGGACTCGTTTCATCAGGGGAACTGTGTGTTCTTCTAATAGGTGCAACTTCGGCGTGATGTGGCCGAATTTCCTGGACACTACTTCATTCCTGCAGAGGGCCAGGAATTTCTCGATGTCTTGTTGGAGTTGACCCAAGTCAGCGTCATCGACTGGTTTGCAGTGGCTGAACTTGGCTCGACACGTTGCGTAGCTGTTCATGAGAGCTACGTATCTATCCGCAATTTTAGTGGCCTCAGGACACAAGTCAGGACACCTTGTTTGGACTGACGAAAGATGTGCGGAGGTGATGGCAGTGACCACGGTGGGTTTCAAGGCTTCGTGGATGTGGTTACCAACGAAAGCACCACCGTGGTATACCTGACGCTCAATGCCATGAAGCTGTAGGACTGGCTCCAGTGCCGCGACGCATGGGCCACAGAATTGCTTACAGCCGCTCAGTTTGTCTACTTGCTGCTGAAGTTGTGCTGACCGCTGCTGGTGATGGTCACGCTGCAGTATTGCTGTTTGGTACACTTCTTGCAAGTTGGCGACAACACCAAGCTCGTCCATGCCGCCTTGCTGCTGTACGTGCAGGGCAACAAATTCAAGCTGTTCCTGAGTCGTAGTTAGCTGCTGGTTGAAATTCTGGACGAGCTGCTGTTCAGCAGTCAGTTCGCTATGTACATCGCACAGCTTCTTGTACGCAGCACCATCCGTGTCTAGTGCCTGGCTTCTTGCCACCAGTGCCAAGTCCAGTATTCGGAGCTCGCTCCGCATAGCTTCGAACAGCCAGGGGTAGATCCCGAGATCCAAGTGTAAGACTGGAATGATGACGTTCGGGATTGACACAGGCAGAACAATTGGTCGAATCACGTTGTTATATTTCTTTGCCTGCGCCAGCTTTGAGCCTGCTGCTACATATTGGCTGTGGTCGCTTGCTAGAGATGCTAGTGTGCGTGGTTCTCTCTCGGCCTCCTCTCTCGCATCACTCTCAAGCTCCATGCTCTTCTTCGTGCATAAACAATGGAGACATGGCCGGAGTCCAGATGAGCCAGACAATCCAAAGTTGACAGTCTGAAACTCATAGTCCCCGAATAAATAAATCTTCATTGTCTTGCCTTTCCAGGAAGTCTGCTGAAGCTGCTGAAGCTGGGGTCGGTATTGTCCCAATGCCGTCTCCAAGTTTGCAGGCGTGTCTTTGCCGTTGAAGATGCAGAACGGTATTATGTTTGTGAGTGAATTCGGATGCTCGGTGTTGACGATCTGAAAGCTTAGCTTGAACGATCCACCTCCGTGATCTCCGCCAATCTTAATCCAAATCTCTGACTCAGGAATAGCTCCACCATGCCATGTTAGTCGGCTACTGTCCTGCAGCTGGTCCAGAAAGAATATGACAATATCCACCAAGTTAGGGAAGAGCACAGTTGCTATCATCGTAACTCCGCCATCCTTGTCTGTCATAGGGAGCTCTTTGGCGGTGTATGAAGGCAGCTTCGAAGCTATAAATGTGCGGACTGTCTTCTCGGATTCCATTTCAACGCCAAATTCGTGTAGCCAGCGACGTAGCTTCCGCAACTGACTCCACGGGAGGCTGAGGTCTGCCTTTATAGCCAGTGCACTGCCGGGTGACGGCTTCTTGGCCTTGATGCCAGCATCTAACAGAAGCTGCTCCTGTTCAGCAGCAGACAATCTCTGCAAGCCAGCCACCTCTTGTGCTCTGGCTCCAGCCACACCACCGCACACTGTCTCAGCATGTCTCGTCAATTCTGAGGATCTGCGGCGCAAAGTTGTGTCAGCAGCTCGGTCAGACGGCACATTACTCACAACAGCCCGTTGATAGACCTGTGGCTTGCCATGTGATGCTGTCCTTACCTCCAACCGCCCGTCATGCACCCTTGCTGCCACCAGGTGACCTGTTAGACGGTCAGCTACGTTGCCGCACAACTTGGACGGTGATGCGGACAGCACGTCCTCGACAGTCGAGCTTTGTCTAACGGTGCGGATTGGAGCTGTCGTCGTGGCTGGATTGAACTGGCATGCTGCAACATGCTTTCGCAGATCTCTCAGCGGAGTAACCACCGGGCAGCCTTGCAGAGATGGCTTGTGGAAGTCACACCGGAGTGTCCAACCATCCATCATCCTGCGTGGAACCTTTCCTGGCGTCTTTAGCTCAGATGCCTTCAAACAGTTGGCACATGCAGGACATTGCTTGTGCGTTGCTAACCATTCACACATGCAGTCTGCACAAAAGTACTCTTCGCAGCATGGTACTTCTATTACGTTGTCCACGATGTTACTGCATATGTTGCACTGCTGTACTGTGTGTGCGTTAATGAACCGCTCTTTGTTCAGTGGAATCGTTGCAGTATGTTGGCTGCTGCCTGTTGCATATACTGTCTCTCTTGGCACATCCAAACCACATTCCAGTTGTGTTGCTGATGTTTGTGAGGCGGGTTGTTGTGTTGGGGTGGCGGTTGCGGTGCTCACGCGTTTGTCCTGAGTGCGTGTTGTTTGCGGAGCGGCCGCGCGCCAGTGTGTGAGTTGCTTTGCGTGCCGTTTTCCCGTGGCCTTTGCTGTATGATCAGTACAAAATGAACAGGCTGAGCGTTGATGTGGTGTCCATTTCACAGGAGGGCCACAGCCACCGCCGCAGTGCATGGCTTTTTCGCTGGCTCTCTTCATGGCCCTCTGGCACAATACACATATGTATGGGGGTGTACTTGTGCATCATCTTCATCAATTTTTATCCCATGTACGGCTTCAAGCTGGGATTTATAAGATGCAACGGGATAACGGGTCTTCTGTGTGCATGTGGCGAATTTTCTGCCACCAACGCGACATACCTCGCCAAGATAAGATACGTGTGCGTCCATATCTTGTCGTAGCTGAAGGAAAACAACGGAATTTTGATGTTCACGTCTTTAGAAACGAATTCGCGTCTTGACAAAAAAATGTCGCAGATCGCTTCGTCAAGAACATACCTATGGCGAATCAAATCAACTAAGTCGATGCCAAAGTGATAACTACTTGATAATGGCCAAGAAAGCTTGTGCTAGTATCTGCGCAATTTCAGGTCGAGCGTGGAACACAACTTCGTTCTCTGCGAGGCAATTTGAATTTCGATCGTGGTGCGCGAGGTATGAAAGTGAAGCTAGGAAGGAGTCAAAGAAAAAGAACACGATTTCACCGTACAGAACCCAGTTTGGGCTGGGTAGTGACCTGCTTTAGAGCAGTATATCGATAAGTATTTCAGTAATCCACCACGGCCAGAGATTCAAATTTTCAAATTTCGGCAAAAAAAGGACGCCATTTTTAGTGGGCGGAAATCGTGCAAAAAAACATCCGTGAGTCATACAGCACAGCGCAGTTGTACAAGCGCATGATCGCGGGTACAAAGGGTTTCAAAAATACAAATAAATTATCATGAGAGCAGCTCAAACAACTACACGTTCGAAGCAGAAACAGAATAGAAGTGAGACAGAGAAGCAGAGTAGAACACGACTAGACAGAAGGAGAGAATTATCAGCGTCAGTAGAACAATAGCATGCATGGACACTCGTAATAACGGAACAGACGACATGGCTGAAAACTGGAGCATCTCCACGTGCGCTCGCAGCAATGTGACTCAGAGACAGAGGAAGATGAATAAATAAACAGACAAGGTAAGGTCAAAACGAGAATCATTCAAGAGGCTGTCTTGAAACATTTACAGAACAGGTGAGTGGCGACAACATTCTCCCACCTGCTAACGGATGCAGTTAGCCAACACATGACTCATGCACGGACATCAAGCACGCAGATGCGCGACACCGGGCGACGGAACGTTCCCATCGCTGTGCGGACGTCCACAATGCGGATCTTGCCATCCTTTCCGGGGTACACATTCTCCACGATGCCCTTCGGCCAGCAGCTTCGGGCCAACTGTGGATCAGCAATGACGACAACGTCGTTAACCTTGATCGGCTCTGCCGCCTTGAACCACTTGGTCCGGCGCGTTAGCGTGGGGAGATACTCTCGGACCCAGCGCTGCCAGAACATATCGATCATGGCCTGGGAAATCCGCCACTGCTTCCTCAGGCACTTCTCATCAAACTTCCCTGGCGCAACAGCTCGGTGGTTGCGGCCGAGCAGAAAGTGATTCGGCGTCAGACTCTCGGCATCTGCATGGTCGATAGAAACGTGTGTCAGTGGCCGGCCATTTACGATGCACTCAGCCCGGCCATGACGGTGGTCAGCACCTCGTCACGTGACACCCGTTCCTTGAGAGTCGCTTTCAGAGCGATCTTTACTGAGGGCACTAAGCGCTCCCAAGCGCCACCCATGTGGGGCGCGGCAGGAGGGTTGAAGACCCACTTGATGTTTCTGGGCGTCAGCTCACGCATGAGGTCACCGACATCTAGCGCTGCAATCGCCTCCGCAAGCTCCCGTTCAGCTCCTTTGAAATTCATGCCATTGTCCAAATACAGTACAGCAGGGTATCCGCGCCGAGCGATCATGCGGCGGATCGCCATGATACACGAGTCGGTTGTCAGGCTGGAGGCTATTTCCAGGTGCACGGCTCAAACTGTCAAACACGTGAATAGAACGCCATATCGTTTCTCGCGTCGACGCCCGACAGTCACCTCAATTGGACCAAAGTAGTCAACTCCCGTGTGGGAGAACAGGCGCTCGTACGCTGCGGTTCTGCACTCCGGTAGCGGCGCCATTACCGGTGGCTGCGGTGTGGCTGCGAGGTGACGGCACCTCAAACAGGAGTTCCAGGCACAGCGAACAGCGGCTCGAGATCTGGGAATCCAGTACTGCTGGCGTAAATCGTTCCGAACTTGTTCCTGCCCTTGATGACCTGCCCAGACGTGGTGCTGCAGGATGAGTAATCGGGTGTAGCGGTGGTCAGGGTCGAGTAACACTGGACGCTTTGTAGACTCAGGCAAGTGAGGCGTGTTGTCTGTTCTCCCGTGAACCACTATGGTGCTGTCCAATAGGGTCAGCGTCAGCGATGCCAGGCGGCTGCTGCGGGTGACTGGCTTGCCCTGCTGCAGCGCGGCGAGTTCGTCAGGGAACGACTGTTGCTGCACGTTCTCCCACCAGAGCTGCTGGGCATGTCAGAACTCTGATGGCAACAGTTCGCTACCGGGATTCACGGCTTTCTTGGCGACTCTAGCCTTCAGGTGCTCAACGAAGCGGGTCACCCAGGCTGTGGTGCGAACCAGACGCATCCATGACGAAAACCTGGCGATATCGGTGAGCGCTTCCTGCAGGGACGTCGTGGCGACAGTGGCCCCGCAGAACTCTCGCTTCAGCTCGGGGTCCGTGTCCTCTGGCTCCACTTCAGGAGCGGCGGATGGCCAGCTAGCTGGTACAGATGCCAGAACGGCTGGCGAGTTGCTGATCCAATGGCGGATGACGAAGCCTCTGTCCTTGTGGATGCGGATGACGTCAGCAGACAGTGCGGTGGCTTCTTCAACGGTGTCTGTGGAGTCAAAATAGTCGTCCATGTAGTGACGCTCGACTATGGCAGTCTGCAGCCGAGACGACGTCTGCGAGTGGCTGTGAGCATTGTGGTTCTTGACGAACATTGCCGACGAAGAGGACGATGTCGCACCAAATGTCATTGACTTCATCCTGAAGATGTCAGGTGGTTGACTCAGATCGGTCCGCCACAGGAACCGTTGGCTGTCTCGGTCAGCTTCACAGATCTGAACCTGGTGGAACATTTCGGCAATGTTGGCACCGAACGCAAAACGGCGCTCCCGGAAGCCGAACAGAAACGTTGGCAGTGGACGGAGCAGGTCTGGCCCAGACAGCAGCGCATCATTAAGGCTCCTCCCACCTGTCTTTGACGCCGCGTCAAAGACCAATCTCAACTTTCCGGGTTTATTCGGATTCACCACGTCAGGTGGTGCAGGTGGAGCACGCGCAGTCGGCGGATTGGCTTGTGTGACCTGACCCAATGTCTGGTGCAGCACTTGTTCATTCATGACCAGCTCGGACCACGCACGATGTAGCTGTTGTCGGGGTTGCAGCTCCCTAGCACCTGGCGAATCACCGAGGCTCGTCATGGGCACGGTCACAAATGGGGCTGCCTTCGCGTTCGAGCGGATCACTGGAGCTGGCGCTGACTGGCCTACAGCCGGAGCTGACTGGCGTACCGCAGGAGCTGGCGCTGACTGGCCTACAGCCGGGGCTGGTGCTGACTGGCGTAACGCAGGAGCTGGCGCTGACTGGCGTACCGCAGGAGGCGCTACATACTGAGAAGCAGGCTGGCCAGCTGCAAATGTGACCTGATGGCTGACCGGCTGCGGGGGAGCACTGTCTGAAGGGGCGGCTACACTACATGTGTGCTCCGCAGGGTGCAGAATGCCTGGCGGTGCCCTGTGCTCCGCAGACAGCTCCCGGGTACAAGAGGCACACTCCACAGCAGCACAGGCGGACTGTGCTGTGTTAGCACTGGGCGCCTGATCGGGGACGTAGGAGATGTCTTGGGTCCTCACCCGCTCTGCTACGCGTTCCACTTTACTGCTATCGACAACAGTGGCATGGGCTGGCTGCAGTGCCAGGCTCCTACTACTACCGGTAAGTCCACTGAGGACTGAGCTGCCTGCTCTGCTGCTGGCGTCTGCAATTTCTGCCAGCGCAACTTTTAGTTCCAAATCGACCAGCGTCTTTTTGCGGGCCAGCGCCTGCTCTTCGAGCACCCGAATTTTCTTCGCTGCTTCTAGCTGAGCCTGTGCTCGAAGCAGTCGCCGGCGAGTTGCAGAGCTGGACGACGCACGCAGCACCTGGTAAGACATTATGACACTACTACTAGACTGACAGTTACTGAAACTGCGGCCGGACTAGAATTGACAACAAACAAACAAATTGACACTACGAAAGAGGACTGTACTGAAGCTACAAGGTTGAGTCGAAGTAAGGCTCGAAG
Source organism: Sycon ciliatum (assembly GCF_964019385.1). Classification (NCBI taxonomy): domain Eukaryota; kingdom Metazoa; phylum Porifera; class Calcarea; order Leucosolenida; family Sycettidae; genus Sycon; species Sycon ciliatum. The sequence goes on along the minus strand of NC_088651.1, from coordinate 11,413,291 downwards.
GACCAAATCCGGCTCGAAGGACCAAATGTTACAGGCAAGAATTCAAAATTCCGATACACGTGCACAGGCACACTCTCCGAACGCAAATGGGACAACACACCATTACTAGACGTTCTGGATTTCTCCTTGCAAAAACACTTCAACCATAACCGCCATAACTCTAAAACCAAAACTGCAAAAGGAAGCAAAAAAGGGCCAGCAAAGGCACAGCGCGTTTGCGCCACGACATACACGGACACGTGACACAAAAGGCATCATAGCTAGTGCGAGCATGACTCATAGTCATAGCTCAGTCATACAGCACAGCGCAGTTGTACAAGCACATGATCGCGGGTACAAAGGGTTTCAAAAATACAAATATATTATCATGAGAGCAGCTCAAACAACTACACGTTCGAAGCAGAAACAGAATAGAAGAGAGACAGAGAAGCAGAGTAGAACACGACTAGACAGAAGAAGAGAATTATCAGCGTCAGTAGAACAATAGCATGCATGGACACTCGTAATAACGGAACAGACGACATGGCTGAAAACTGGAGCATCTCCACGTGCGCGCTCGCAGCAATGTGACTCAGAGACAGAGGAAGATGAATAAATATACAGACAAGGTAAGGTCAAAACGAGAATCATTCAAGAGGCTGTCTTGAAACATTTACAGAACAGGTGAGTGGCGACAACAACGAACTTGGTATGGCCTTCGTGCTGTGATATTCGTGTATTTCATTCGCAATTGTATTTTCTCTCAACTTGAAGGGCTACCATGGGCCCTATCCTTGCCATGACCTAGTCATATTTGAATTTTCTGGACGCGTTCAGGCATACAGATTTTGAAAATATAATTTACCCATACCTACATCACATGGTTCTTGAGTTATTGCTGGTTGTGTGTACAAGTATTTGCGTGACCCCCCCCCCCCCCCCCCGCCCCTCACATACATTGAGTTAGACCGGCAAAGGGTTAAGACCCGTGCCGCCCCTTATTTACTACGACATTAATAGCTCATTATCCACATGTCCTTTGCGTCTCTGTGTTTTTCACTGTTTTTATTTGACATTATCTTTCTTTACGGAGTTGTTGTTGCTGTTCATTTTGCTACTCCTTCTTTTCCCTCCCGTCAGGCGAAATAGCACGTCACCGTACATTTGAGATCAGCGGGAAGAAGATGACGACGTCCACTAATTTAGTATCTGTGCACACGAATCTGCTGTGTGTGTGACTCTGTGTGTCAGCTATGATAATTATTATTATCAAGCATGCCAAGCATGTACGTCTGAACCATCCTGCAAAGTTTGAATGACGTAGGTTGAGCGATCGCTCCGCGAAATATACTTTTTGAAATTCTCTTCATAGTATATCTTCCACCATTGAAATTTCGAATTTCTTCAAAAAAAGTGCTGAGAGGGGTGGCTTGCAACCTCGATATGGCTTGTTCCAGGTATGCTTTGGAGCCATCTTCTGTTGAAGTAGTGGCGGGGATCTGCCCTGCAACTGCTATAACAAAAAATGATTCGATCTGAGGAAGGGTGAAACCGCGAATCTCGGTTGAATATAGAGTATTTCAAGCCTTTTCACGACGAAGATGGAGTTCTTTTTGGAGATGGACGTCGCGGCAAAGGACATGGTGTCCGACTTCTGGCGTCTGGTGAAGCCAGGGATCATTTGTCCAGTCAGGTCGCCAGCCTAACCGTCGGTAAGCTTGTGTTTGGATCCCGTTCTGCTCGATGTGGTACATCACAAACAATTTGATATCGCACAAATTGATCTCAGCATCGTGCGTACGGTATTTTATATTCAGAAAATCCCAAAGTGTCTCTGTGTGGCCGTCCTATGCCACGAGAAACTCCAATCAGGCTCCTATGTCCTCTGCCTTCATGATTGAATGTCCACTTCGTTTGAACAACGAACACAACAATCGAGGACGGCTTTTGCTGAAAAAAAGAAGAAAAAGACGTGCTCAGGATGAGACTCGAGTACACGCATACTCTCCCCGCAGGTGAAACGCAACTTTTTGTGAAAAATGCGCGACGCCGACTGACCAGTAATTTCGCCTGACGCCTTACTTCTATTTATCGCCGTGGTTGGCAAACACCCACTCTCTTAACATTGGCCGGTGTTTCCACCAAGTCTTGAGATGTTGTAATAAATATATACTGGAGCTGAAAAAAAGAAGAAAAAACGTGCTCAGGATGAGACTCGAGTACACGCATACTCTCCCAGCAGGTGAAACGCATTTTTTTGTGAAAAAATGCGTGTCGCCGACTGACCAGTAATTTTGCCTGTTCTGGTAACGCCACTCTCCACCAAAGCATGCGCAATATGAGAGGCAGCCGCAGAGAAAGAGAATCAGCTAGCAGAACAGGCGAAACAGATGAAACAAGTGTATCTTGAAAAATCAGGCTTCTAGTCAAAACCGGCTTCTATAATAAGACAGGCTTTAATACGAGGCGAGTTTCCAGAAAGCAGCCAGTCTCACCAACATAATTTTGGGGACATTCTTTGCACTTCAGCTGATATATAACATCTCTCAGCATACATACATACATCATGTCCCCCGGATACACACACTTGAACAAGTTCTTCCATAACCCTTTAAGAGCCGCCCCATACTTGAATGCGTCGTAAACGACGCATTCAAATGCAAAACTTCAAAAGATCGTAACTCGGTCCAATCTCGCTCAAATCCAGTGTTCAAATTATCCAGGGAGAAGAAAAAACTCTCACCTGTCGGCAGAAACAATCCGCGAAGCGCTGCGAGCAACGGTTCCTGAGATAAATCACTCGTAAGTTGAGCCGCGATCGCGGCAATTTCAAAAGCGCGCAGTGCGACTTTAGTATTGAGAATTTTGAGACTTTTCGTCACGCTGGTTTACTCGAATTTGCACGGGTTTCACTGTTGATATTGTCAAGAGTACACAGCGAAAAAATTGGAACTCCACGATCGAGTAAAATGAAATATCTGGAGCGGGACGCAATTGGACGCATTTGGGGCATTTTTCGTACTGTCGCTGCGATCTAGCGCTGGATAGACGGTGTGCTGGCTATCATGATCGACCTCATTCTCTTCCTCTCGCAGAGACCTTTCCAGGAAGCCCTGGATTGTGAGGATTGAGTGAGTAGAATTGAAGCTATGATCCAAGGAACACGAAAAAATGCAGAATTTTGAAATGTTCCTGTGGCTCTTAAAGGGATAAGAAGGATTGGTAGTGGTTGTTTTATGCAAATCCTTTGACGTTCTAGCCCAAGACCAGTGACTCAGTGTGATGAGACAAATATCCCATAAACCAAGACATGAAGCTGCATATTGCCTCTGAATGAAGGTCACTCATGCTCACATAACAACTGAACCGAGTTTAAGTAGACGGAGGCAAGAGGGCAGTTATCGAAAGAAACACAGCCAATCGACAACCACCAGCAACGGGTCGTAGTATTCCAGAATTTATCATAGACTTCTTCTGGTAGTTGAGCTCAATTTTGCTACTGTGAGCTGCTTCATTCTCTTCACTTGTATAGCCCAAACAGTAACAAATAGTGAATTCTGGAGAAAAATAATAATCTTGTCAAATTGAAACGAAGTAAGTTGGTTATCGATTGGGTGTGAGTTGTTTTCTCACGATGGATTTAGCCATAGCTGTATACCGTAAAGTCCGCTGCAAACGCCCACCCCATTTTTCAAGATCTGCTGGCCTATACGCACTGACCCCATGCACTTTCACACCAACTGTACGAAAGTGCATCTCACACCGTGGAGGAGCGCTTTGCTACGGCAAACTATGTCCATTTTCCGGGTTTCAAAATGTTTTGGGCACTAGTTACGAGCTAGCTCCTAGCGATTTTATGATGTTGGTTGTTTTATTTTGCAGATCCAAACGGGAGTTACTTCGGAATAACAAGGTAAAGAAGAACAGGCTATTGCAGGAACCAAATACACTTCTGACGATGTTTCCATCCATCATTTTCAAATCACGCAATGCGCAAAGGCAAGGGTTTTTCTCGACCACGTCAGAGTTTTCAACAAGTTAGCAGCGACTTTGTAGGTACAAGTGTACTAGTAGCTTCTGTGACATCCAGCCTGTTCGACTTGTAACTGCAATACTGCGACCTGTCAAGTCGTTGAATGACGCTTCGTCAGAACAATCACCGTTCCATTCTGAAAGCGCGACATCGTGGCACTCCAGAAATTTCATGATTTGAAAACCAGATGGATTCTATGGCATTATTTCATGAAGAACGAACTAATAGCAAATACCACTCATGCATCATATGAAAGGTATCGCGACCGAAGTTATTTTCTTTGCATCAAGGTAATGACAATCGATTTTGCAGAGACTCTTGGTAAGACATAGGCAGTTTGTAGGCATTATAGCAGTTCTCGTACGCATTCGACCTTCATGCCAGTTGTCTACACCTATATTGACCTGAAAAAGGCCGAAATACAGTTGCGCTCGGTGAAATCCGGCCCGAAGTGCAAAGCCGGCGCCGCGAAGCCAACTCCCATTACATCACTGGCGATTTGTGTGTATGAACTCAACTGTACGCACCTCGTGTAAAAGTTCGGAGTGCACGTGTACGTGTTACATGCTAAAAACAGTTCAAAATTTCTTTCATTCACTTCACTCAAGCACAGCAGGATCTTCTCGATAGCGGAGTACCCAACAAGGCAACATCCTGTTTCAACCTCCCTGCTCGCGGGACATGAATCAAATCGAGAATGTGTGGGCTCTTCTCCAGAAGAGAATAATTCCACATCGCTGCGAGAATGCTGACCAGCTGGTGCAGGTACTGCACCTGGAGTGGGACTCGTTGGGTCCTGAACCGGTTTCCCCATACTTGGAGTCAATGTCACGTCGTGTTGAAGCCCTAATCGAAGCTGACGGTGGCCACACAAAATATTGAAGCCCTGCTGTTCTGTGTATGAAATAAACTGCTTCGAAACGATCTCCGTCTTCTTTACTTCTGCTGAACTGAAATGAATGTTACACTTGTCTTTGTTTGGCGCGGTTTTTTACACTTTGGTGTGCATGCGTATGACTCTGAGTACAGCACATGCACAGTTCATACGGCACACGCGCACACTAGCACTTGTACAACTTTGAGGGCGTCAAGGGCCGCATCAGTACTGGGCGCCAGTTATGCACTTCGGGCCGGATTTCACCGAGCGCAACTGTAGTATGGACCCGCTGGGGTGGGTGTTTGCAGCAAAGTGGGCGTTTGCAGCGGACTTCACGCTACTACTGAACATGTATTGCCTGTATTACCATTATCCGGACCATCGTGGGCATACTTACAGTCTTTCCAAATGTCTCGTCGTCATCACTCTTTTCAAGTTCTTCGGCGGGAACCAGGAGATGTTGTTGTGTTGGAGATACCTAAAGTGTACAAAAGATAAATGCAATAGATGACTTGCACAAAGACTGTCTGGGTTCGAGACAGGGCAAGTGGACCTTCTGTCGTTCTGACTCTGCACTTCCCCATCTTTTGAGTTCGTGACTTTCGAAGTTTCGTTTTTAGCCTGACGAACACTGAGCTAGTTTATTTGGCTAGAGAGTAGAGTTATTTTGATTCGACTTGTATCGACATGCCGAAGCGCTGCTGCGCTCCTGAATGAACTAGCAGACGAGAGATGGAACTGAGGCTCCCATTCCATACGTTCCTTTCCGAGCCGGCCGGGCGGGAGGCAGAAAAATGAGGGAATAACGTTATTATTTTAGTATCATTGGTGTAGGCTGCAACAAGCACGTCGTGGTCCTGAAGTGTGACTACTTTCCCGCAGTGGAAGCGAAGTGAAGCACAACGAAAGTTTGTTGACGTCTGAGGAAGAACTCGATTCCCTTTCAATCGGCTGCACTAGCTCCAGAGCGACCCTCTCCTGAGGACAGACTGCGGAGAGGCCAGGAATCTGCCGAGTGACGAGTGGAAGCCGAAACCATGAAAATGAAGGGTGGAAGGACTGAGTATGAGAGCCAGATGTCCTTTAGTAGTACTTCAAGTAGTATCTGAGTTGAAGGAGAGAACAAGTGTGCTGGAGAAACGCTGCGAAGTCCTCAGGCCTGATGTGTACTAGCTACTGTTGAAGTCTCACTTGTTCCGATATGAACATTTCATCAGCCCTTACTCTGAGCAGCTGTAATTAGACTTGGATCTAGGCCAGAAACATAGCATTGTAAACCTTACTGAAGCCATTATGTATCAGAAGGCCTGGCTCTAGTGAGAAAGCAGTTTGGTGAGGCTTGCAAACTATGATTGAATCAGGGAGTGGTGGAAAGTCACATTATACCTCTTCATGATTATCTGGTAATGACGACGATGCGGCTCCGGCTGGGTCTCATGGGAAAGTAACTTGCATACCTGTTTAGTTGCAACGAGGCAGCGGTACCCCATGTACTAAAGACATGATTGATCTACATTTCATCTCCTGGGAGAATGTGGAACAAATAATGCCAGAGTGTGTCTGATACACATCACAGTCTGCTGAGTATGTTCATTATTGTGGACGTAACATGTGAGGTACCTTCTGCGTTGGACCTACAGTTGAGCCACTACTCTTTGTACAAATTCCGTACAACGGTGAAAGGATTTGTTGGAGCATCATCAAACAGTGCATTCGCCTTAATCATACACTGGCTCCGTTGCCTACAGTAATTCACATCTTGACGGGATGCGCTGGGACGATACGGAAGGAGCGGCGGGAACCATTGGAGTGCTCATGATGCTGGTTAGCGGAGACGGATGTGAGTGTCAGGAATGGGAACGCACCCGCACTACTGTACAGATCAGGAAGCGATGGAAGAGTTGAATCTGTTCAGCCTTCCATGCCGTGTACAGGGACACAAGCGTAAAAATGGCTACATTTCGAATGTGAACTGGCGATGGCATTGTGTGGCGACGAACACAACTGCAACTGTTCAAATTTCAGCATTTCGAACATTATGCTTCCCACCGAATGGCTCACATGACGGAGTTGGACATTACCAGGCTAGGATTATCATTTGCTGTATTTATGGATAGTCCTTGAGTTTTCAGATGAAGTGCTTTATCTTTTACCTGTCGTTCCTTTAGTGTGGCACAATGTTCATGGCTGCTTTCTTGTCTTCATAACAGAGTGGTATAATCAGCATGATTCTGCTTTATAAGAGAAGAAATAAAAAATTTCCTTTCGGAAAGGAAGCCCAGAAACGTCAACCCCCATGGACTGTGCTTTATGACTCTCGTCCATCGACGTTAACCGTCGCAATAACTGCTGCATGTATGCTGCGCTGTGCGAACCGCATAAGATTTTAACAGCTCATCCACGCCTTCCCAACAGGCTCCAATATCCCGTACCGATAGCGTTACATTGAATATGAACTAGGCTAGCACAGTTATCCTTTGATGGCGGCGGGTAGCATGCAACTTGACGTGTTCTTGGGATCCTCGTGGAACACTTGCTGTTCCCGGATGCCATATTATTGGTGCATCGAGGTTGCTTCTATGCTCACTGTTGTTTAGTAAGACAATTTTTTAATAACTATTTCACCGAAGAATATGGCAAGAGTATTTTGGGTTGGTTTGAACGCCTGGCTTCTCTTCACATAACAATACAGTCATGTACTTCCACTAACCCTACAAGTGCACATGATTCATGAGCTGCTGAAGACAGTGACGGTGCACGGCATGTACATGTACATCATGTACATGCTGTGCACCGTTCATTCATGCTGACAAAAAAAGTACACTACAGACGGTGTAGGGTGCCCGCAGTGTAGCCTGGGTGCACAGGGTGCACTTGCCCCGTCCCACTCGCGGCTCGGATCTTTGTGCAAGTCATCTATTAGGTAAAGATGCATAAAGTGCCCCTACTGCATTGAAATGTTGCTATGAATCCTGAATTTTTTCACCTAAACGCGCATGCGCGATCAGAGTTCATTTGCCAGAGTCTTTGTGTTTGACTAGGTCTTGTAGTGTTTGAATTCTTTATTCTCACGATGGCACCATCGCCAATAAGAGATAAATTGATGAGAAGGTGAGATTGTGGGTTAAACAGTTGGAAAGTGATTTACATCACTTTGAACTTTACAAGTATGGGAGAGGGTGAGCGCTGCAGGAGCAGATTGAGTTAATCAGCAGTGAGCAGATTTCTTGTTTGAAAGCAGGTCGGGAGGAGACGTCACGAATGCTAGCAGGGAGGGTATTGTAGTATTCTAGGGACTTGTACAGTGGGGAGTCTTTGCAGCGATCGGTTCTGGAGGGTGGGAGGTGCCAAGTCGTCCGCGAACTGGCTACACGAGGTTGTAGCATTTTCACAGGCAGTGGGCAGGTCAATGGTGTACACCAGGAACAGAAGTGGTCCCAGGACCGAGCCCTGGGGCACTCCTGCTGGTATTGGTATGAAGGCGGATGTTGTGCCTTCAACCTGCACCCGCTGTCTGCGTCCTGTCAAGTAGGCTTCGAGCCAATTGTGAGCCTTGCCGTCGACACCATAGTGGCTCAGCTTTTTCAGCAAGCCTTGATGCCATACGCGATCAAAGGCTTTACTGAGATCGAAGAAACACGTTACAACATGCTTCCCCGCATACCTAGCTGTGGATATCTGGTGGACGATCCGTGCGAGTTGCAGTTCGGTCCCGTCTTGTTTCCTGAAGCCGGATTGGTTGGAGGGTAAGTGCGGTGCTATGTGATTGTACAGACGAGAGTGGACTGTTTTTTCTTGTGTTTTTGATATTATACTGAGCAGGGAGATGGGTCGGTAGATGGTAGGATGGGAGGGGTTGCCCGACTTGGGGATGGGTGTAATAGTTGCGTCTTTCCAATCCTGTGGTATTTCTCAGGTTCTGAAGGACAGATTGTAGAGACTAGTGAGAGATGGGGAGATTTCCTTTGCAGTTTCTTTCAGGAGCAGAGTTGGGATGTTGTCAAAGCCTGGGCTCTTGCCAGTGTCTAGACTGCATAGAAGCTTCTCGACCTCTTCCACTGTTGCTGCGATTGTATTTAGAGTGTGACTGATGTCAGGGGTAGTGTTGATGTCTGGTGTAGTATAGGCGGTCTTGTCGATTGGCTGTTGGCTTTGGGAGATAAAGAACTTGTTGAGAGCTGTTGCCTTCTCCATAGCCGTGGCTGCAGTGGAGTTGGCTGTCGATAGTGTGGGAATTGTTTGCTTAGGCGGTTTTTTCAGGTGCTTCAGTAGACGGTGGAGGTTTGTACCCGTTGACGTTGTTTGCTGGACAAAGTCGGACTTAGCCTGTCGCAAAGGATCGGTTACTCGGTTACGCTGGGCTGTGTACAGTTTCCAATCTGAGTCTAGTTGGGTCGCCTTGTAGGTGCGGAACTGTTTGTGCTTTGTTTTGATCTGGCTGAGGAGATCCTTCGTCATCCAGGGATTAGTGGGCGTAGAATTTTTGCGGGACTTGCTTCTGGTCACTTGGCAGTGGTGCACGGCTAGTTTCAGTATCTGGTCTCTCCAGAAGTTCCAGAATGAGGTTACTGGCTGAGTGTTGTTGTTGTTGTTTATTTTACTTCACCAAATAAACAGGCAGAGATGCCTTCTCACCTGCCCATAGGACAGGTTCTCACAGAATGATGAAGGGATGATATGCAAAGGAAAACAAGAAATGATAATAATATAAGATAGAAAGGACCAAAAGAAGAAAAGGAAAAAATTATATGAAGACAATTTCATGGAGTCAGAAATAGAAAGACAATAATTTCATGGAGTCAAAGAATAGAAAAACAATTTCATGGAGTCAGGAATACGTGGTTGATTTTATAGACATGCATGCACAAATGATTCATAGATGAGAAGGTTGGAGTTTATGGCAGATTGTTGTGAAACCACAAGTTCTCGAGAGTGAAAGGCCTTCTCGCTTGTGACATTGTGTTCGTTCCAATGCAGTTGTTTTCCGACTCCGCCGTACCGTTGATGTTTACGACGTAGTATGCGCTACATGCGCTATGTGCGGTTTGCTGAGTGCGCTGTAGTTGTATGTTGTATGTGTATGCTTGCTTTCTCATATACGCTGTCATTTTCACGCTATAACTACCTGGTGGTTTTAGTGTTAGTCATTCAGTTAGTTCAGTTGTTTCAGTTGTTCCATTCATTGTTCATTGGTACTAGTCGATGGAAGTGAGATATACTGTTGAGAATAAATAGTTGTCCTCGTGCCGTGTGGGGTCGTTCGTTCCTAATACTTTAGAGAACCAGAGGGTTCACAACATTTGGCGACCACGCCAGGATACGAAGCGAGCATGGCACAGGAACTATGGATCATTGAAGCCAGCTTTATCGCCAACGGAATTCGGTATGGATTTGAAGGCGATAGGTTGAGAGAATACGTGGAGAAGAGGCTCCGACAGAGCGAGGAGTTTGAAGAGCGAAGTGCTAGACGGCAAGAGTGTGCGCTCCGCGCAGAGTTTAACGAAAAGCTCAAGAAGATGGCCGAGCGCATCGCCGTCAGTACATATTATGAGGAAGCAAAGCGAGATTTGCTTGCCTCGCCCGGAAGGACGCCGGACAAGGCGTGTAAGACTTTGCTTGCAGACAAGCAGCGGTCAGAGGAGTATTCGAAGCCAGTGGGAGGATCAGATCCAAGGCCCACTGGGTCGGTACAGTGCATGGCGACATCGGTCGGAGACGCTCAGAAGCAGCTGGAGTCTCGGCCGAACGACCTAGAGGCGCAAGACGTAGAGGCGCAAGACGTAGAGGCGCAAGACGTAGAGGCGCAAGACGTAGAGGCGCAAGACGTAGAGGCGCAAGGGTTAGAGGCGCAAGACGTAGAGGCGCAAGAGTTGGAGGCGCGAGAGTTGGAGGCGGAAGAGTTGGAGGCGGAAGAGTTAGAGTCGGAAGAGTTAGAGGCGCAAGAGTTAGAGGCGCAAGAGTTAGAGGCGCAAGAGTTAGAGGCGCAAGAGTTAGAAAGGCGTAGAAGCCGGGAAAATGAGAAGGGCGATGCTACTGGTTAGCACGGAAGAAGTAAGCGGCGAGACTGTGTGGAACACAGAGATCCGATGTGTGTCCTCGGATTCCGCGCCCGCCCCGGTTCGAAGCAGTGTACCGGTGACCATGTCGTGTGTGACAGCCCACATCGTCGAGCTTTATGACATTATCGGTTGTGTGTTGTCTGGTCCAGCGTCTGCCCCATGTCGAAGTGGATCGGTGACAGTGTCGTGTGCGACAGTCCACAGCGGCAAGCTTCGCGATGTCGAGTTTTCTGAATTGGTGGGCATTAGTGATATTCTACCATGGCCACCACCGCAGCAGAAGATGACGCGTTGTAAGCCCCAAATCGTTTGACTTGTGAGTTGTTGTACGGCGGTGAGAAGCCCTTTGGTGGGGAGAATGTTGTGAAACCACAAGTTCTCGAGAGTGAAAGGCCTTCTCGCTTGTGACATTGTGTTCGTTCCAATGCAGTTGTTTTCCGACTCCGCCGTACCGTTGATGTTTACGACGTAGTATGCGCTACATGCGCTATGTGCGGCTTGCTGAGTGCGCTGTAGTTGTATGTTGTATGTGTATGCTTTCTCATATACGCTGTCATTTTCACGCTATAACTACCTGGTGGTTTTAGTGTTAGTCATTCAGTTAGTTCAGTTGTTTCAGTTGTTCATACATTCATTGTTCATTGGTACTAGTCGATGGAAGTGAGATATACTGTTGAGAATAAATATTTGTCCTCGTGCCGTGTGGGGTCGTTCGTTCCTGATACTTTAGAGAACCAGAGGGTTCACAACATTTGTGGTCCTTCGAGCCGGATTCGAACCAGCGACCTCAAGATATAAAAAAAAAAAAAAAAAAAAAAAACCAAATGTTGTGAACCCTCTGGTTCTCTAAAGTATCAGGAACGAACGACCCCACACGGCACGAGGACAACTATTTATTCTCAGTATATTTCACTTCCATCTACTAAAAACAATGAATGACTGAATGAACAACTGAATGAACTGAATGAACAACTGAATGAACTGAATGAACAACTGAAACAACTGAAAGAACTGAATAACTAACACTAAAACCACCAGGTAGTTATAGCGTGAAAATGACAGCGTATATGAGAAAAGCATACACATACAACTACAGCGCACACAGCAAACCGCACATAGCGCATGTAGCGTATACTACGTCGTAATCATCAGCGGTACGGCGGAGTCGGCATACAGCTGCATTGAAACGAACACAATGTCACAAGCGAGAAGGCCTTTCACTCTCGAGAACTTGTCGTTTTACAACATTCTCCCCACCAAAGGGCTTCTCACCGCCGTACAACAACTCACAAGTCAAACGATTTGGGGCTTACTACGCGTCATCTGCTGCTGCGGTGGTGGCCATGGTAGAATATCACTAATGCCCACCACTTCAGCCATCTTGATTTCGCGAAGCTTGCCGCTGTGGGCTGTCGCACACGACACTGTCACCGATCCACTTCGACATGAGGCAGACGCTGGACCAGACAACACACAACCGATAATGTCATAAAGCTCGACGATGTGGGCTGTCACCCACGACACGGTCACCGGTACACTGCTTCGACCCGGGGCGGGCGCGGAATCCGAGGACACACCTCGGATCTCTGTGTTCCACACAGTCTCGCCGCTTACTTCTTCCGTGCTAACCAGTAGTATCACCCTTCTCATTTTCTCGGCTACTACGCCTTGCGTTTCTAAGTCTTGCGCCTCTAACTCTTGCGCCTCCAACTCTTGCGCCTCCAACTCTTGCGCCTCCAACTCTTTCGCCTCCAACTCTTGCGCTAACTCTTGCGCCTCTAACTCTTGCGCCTCGACGTCTTGCGCCTCTACGTCTTGCGCCTCTACGTCTTGCGCCTCTACGTCTTGCGCCTCGACGTCTTGCGCCTCGACGTCTTGCGCCTCAACGTCTTGCGCCTCGACGTCTTGCGCCTCTACGTCTTGCGCCTCTACGTCTTGCACCTCTACGTCTTGCGCCTGCACGTCTTGCGCTTCTACGTCGTTCGCCTCTACGTCGTTCGGCCGAGACTCCAGCTGCTTCTGAGCGTCTCCGACCGATGTCGCCATGCACTGCACCGACCCAGTGGGCCTTGGATCTGATCCTCCCACTGGCTTCGAATGCTCCTCTGACCGCTGCTTGTCTGTAAGCAAAGTCTTCCACGCCTTGTCAGGCGTCCTTTCGCGTGTGGCAAGCAAATCTCGCTTTGCTCCCTCATATTTACCGCTGGCGATGCGCTCGTTAATCTTCTTGAGCTTTTCGTTAAACTCTGTGCGGAGCGCACCCTCTTGCCGTCTAGCACTGAGCTCTTCAAACTCCTCGCTCTGTCGGAGCCTCTTCTCCACGTATTCTCTCAACCTATCGCCTTCAAATCCATACCGAATTCCGTTAGCGATAAAGCTGGCTTCAATGATCCATAGTTCCTGTGCCATGCTCGCTTCGTATCCTGGCGTGGTCGCCAAATGTTGTGAACCCTCTGGTTCTCTAAAGTATCAGGAACGAACGACCCCACACGGCACGAGGACAACTATTTATTCTCAGTATATTTCACTTCCATCTACTAAAAACAATGAATGACTGAATGAACAACTGAACGAACTGAATGAACAACTGAATGAACTGAATGAACAACTGAAACAACTGAAAGAACTGAATAACTAACACTAAAACCACCAGGTAGTTATAGCGTGAAAATGACAGCGTATATGAGAAAAGCATACACATACAACTACAGCGCACACAGCAAACCGCACATAGCGCATGTAGCGTATACTACGTCGTAATCATCAGCGGTACGGCGGAGTCGGCATACATCTGCATTGAAACGAACACAATGTCACAAGCGAGAAGGCCTTTCACTCTCGAGAACTTGTCGTTTTACAACACAGATAATAAAGGTATAACGAGGATATTCACAAGGTAAGTATATCAATGGCAGAAAGAGCTTTTCGGAAGGGACCAGGGACACCTATCACCCTAAAATCAAAGGGGAGAGCGTTCCAGAGAATGCTTCCCCGAAAAATCATGGTCGATCGTCCCGCAGACCCACGAAGAGAGGGAACTTGAAGCAAGTTCGACACTTGTCCCAGTATGGTGCGCTGATCATCCGAAACAGTCTCTGGGGCCGTTCGGGTGAATAGTTGTTGAAGAAGGGGGCTACAGGAGAAGTTAATGCATCGATGAACAAATACGACAATTTTGTGTGTATATGTATGTGGTAGACTAACATTGCTGAGCAGAGAGCGCAGCAAGGCAGTTGGAGTCAAGAGCCGCTGTTGCAAGGTGGCACGGATGCCAGCCTTGAACATCTTTTCAAGCTGACCAAGCAGGTGTGCGCTAAGTCCTGGAAAGAAACTGTTTGAACCATAACACAGCTGGGAAAGGATCATGCTCAAGAACCACGTTCGCCGGGCAAGCAAACTCAGTCCTCGCCCATGCCTCCAGAGCTGACCAATTGTTCGCGCTGTCTTGGGACCAATATACTCCACATGTGGAGCCCAGGATAAATCATTGTCTAGGACTAAACCGAGGTACTGGGCTGTAGGGGTCACACAAAGTTTCTAGCCATTGCAGAAGACCTCCGGTTGTATTGCAGCCGCGCCTCATGGCCGGATGAAGAGCAATTGTGTCTTGGAAGTATTGAGGAGCAGGCCAATGCCCTCCAGCCAGGTAGCAAGGTTTGTCATGGTTTGCGTGAGGGTTCTGCACACTACAGCAGGATCAGAATGGGAGCAGTCGATGACACGTCAGGCGAAATAGCACGTCATAGTACATTTGAGATCAGCGGGAAGAAGATGACGACGTCCACTAATTTAGTATCTGTGCACACGAATCTGCTGTGTGTGTGACTCTGTGTGTCAGCTATGATATCATCTTCTGTGGTTTCATACCTAGCATGTACGTCTGAACCATCCTGCAAAGTTTGAATGACGTAGGTTGAGCGATCGCTCCGCGAAACATACTTTTTGAAATTCTCTTCATAGTATATCTTCCACCATTGAAATTTCGAATTTCTTCAAAAAATGTGCTGAGAGGGGTGGCTTGCAACCTCGATATGGCTTGTTTCAGATATGCTTTGGAGCCATCTTCTGTTGAAGTAGTGGCGGGGATCTGCCCTGCAACTGCTACAACAAAAAATGATTCGATCTGAGAAAGGGTGAGACCGCGAATCTCGGTTGAATATTGAGTATTTCAAGCCTTTTCACGACGAAGATGGAGTTCTTTTTGGAGATGGACGTCGCGGCAAAGGACATGGTGTCCGACTTCTGGCGTCTGGTGAAGCCAGGGATCATTTGTCCAGTCAGGTCGGCAGCCTAACCGTCGGTAAGCTTGTGTTTGGATCCCGTTCTGCTCGATGTGGTACATCACAAACAATTTGATATCGCACAAATCGATCTCAGCATCGTGCGTACGGTACTTTATATTCAGAAAATTCCAAAGTGTCTCTGTGTGGCCGTCCTTTGCCACGAGAAACTCCAATCAGGCTCCTATGTCCTCTGCCTTCATGATTGAATGTCCACTTCGTTTGAACAACGAACACAACAATCGAGGACGGCTTTGCAATGAAAAATACAGCTATACTGGAGCTGAAAAAAGAAAGAAAAAAACGTGCTCAGGATAAGACTCGAGTGCACGCATACACTCCCAGCAGGTGAAACGCAAATTTTTGTGAAAAATACGTGTCGCCGACTGACCAGTAATTTCGCCTGACGATGCGGCCACGGACAACCATTGTGTCCACACTATCCGCGGACCTAGAATCAACCAAACACAACCATATCCGTCCGTCTTGAAAGTAGGAAGTTTCACCTGATTTCAAGTCCACCATCGGAACCCCCCAAGGTGACTCTCTCTCTCCTGTAGTATTTGTGATCTACCTGGAATCAGCCTTGAGGGAGATCAGAGCACTGATTCTGCCCAGGCCAATGCGCGACATGGCTCTACCATCAGAAGTGATTTATGCCGATGACAGTGATTTCATCAGCCAATCCCAGGGCTGCCACCGATTTTTTTGATCGCCTGTCCGACAAACCGACCGATTTTGTTCCCCAAGAGGGACATGTCGCTGACCTGCACATTGATATTTGTTTGATATTTATTTATTTGTACCCTTTGCAGCACTGCACAGTTTGTATGAGGACTTGGAGATTATGCAGTGCATGTCTACAGCTTATTTGAATGCGTGCCTACTGCGCAGTACTGTAGCGTGGCCCAAGTGGTTGGGCACACAACAACCAACAAGTCTCACCAGAGCAAGGAGAAGTGGTTGAAGAAATGAAGGATGACCTTTCTTCAGAGACAGAGCTTTTTATATGTGCCAAGACTAAGAGAGTTCAGGTTTCACATAACAACGAGCAACGGTTTAGACCAATCAGGAGATAAAGAGATGGCACAGATTCGGCCAATCAGAAGACATGTATTGGAAGAAAGTAAAGAAAAAAGGAAAGCTTCTGAAAAAGGTGGGTTCGAACTTCACATGCAAAGGATACTAGTCGTATTACTGTACAGGTTTTAACACACCAAGCTACAGTGACACAGGCACTAGACTACAATGCAACAGGTACAAGGTTGAAGAATCTGCATGCTCTACAGTACTAGTCCCTTGTATAGTACGCGAGTTGTAGTGCGGGTTAGCATACAGGTGTGAACGCTACGCACTTTTCATGCAAGCTACTTTTCTGCATTCTGTATACTTGCTTTCATGCACGTGTCGCTGGCATACGCGATACGGGCCGGGTTTGTGTATTGGTTTTGAACCATGTGGTTCTTCTTCTTATTATTATTATTAGACACAATCTCATAGCATGTGACAAGCATAGCTAATGCAGGGACAGAATCCCCTGAGACAAGGGCGTTGAGCCAGCCACGGCAAGAGTAAGCTAGGAAAACAAAGCAAATATGAATTAGAGCAGAAAATGAATGGAAAATTACAAAGAAAAACGATTAACGGAAGTGAGCACTATCAAAATTCATGCATCACCCAGGTATTTGAGAATGTTCTTCGATGATAATTATTGCGTCTAGTTCAGTTGTGATAGTAGATCTTTAAACTGACCAATAGAAGAACAAGTTTTCAGACCGTATGGTAATGATAAACAATGAGAGTAGCCGGAAAACAAAGGGGACTTTAGATACTGGGCTGATTTAACAAGAGGCAGGATGAGCGCGTTACGGGTTGAGCTTGTCGAAAACCAATTGTACTTCATCATGTGTGAAGGGGTTTTATGAAGAAATATTAAATGAACCAGTGTACAGAGATGGTGCTTATGACGAACGGAGAGAGGAGAAGTGTGTGCAAGTCGATAAAGGGCATCCGAAGAAAAACATCGATCCTTGTTGTAAAGAATTTTAAGTATAAATCTATGGTGGACTTCTAATTGGTTCAGAGTTGTGTCAGAAAGGCCACACCAAGCGGTATAGCAATAGTCGAATATAGGGAGAATATAGCACTGATAAAATAATAGTTTACACTGGATGGGCAAATGAGTGCAATGTGGTTGTAGTACCCCTACTTTTCAGTTTAGTTGTTCTTTGGTTGCTCCGCGAGTTGTTGCTTTGGTTGGAGACAAAGATGGCTTTCCGTTTCAGTACTATAATGTGATGTAACTATAACTGATAGTATACTGTTGAGTGTTGGGATGCGTTGGGACCCCGACACCAAAAGGACAACCGATTATTTTATTTTGAGCGCTTATTAGTCCAGTTGGCCATTAATTCATAATTAACATGGTTGAAGTGCGTGTGCTGGACAGTTAAAAATGTGTTCTGAGGCCCCAACAGCAAGCCATTCTTTTTTAAACCATCACCGCGGTGGCCCTGCCCCCTGCACCCCCGCCGGGGGAAACCCCCGGACCACCACGACAGATTTTTCTCCCTCCAAGTGTGGCAGCCCTGATGATATCCGGATCGATGCTCTCCAGCCAGGGTCTGGATTGAAGCCAGACCCTGGCTGGAGAGCATCGAACCGGATATCATCGCCATCCTAGGAGACTAGCACTTAACCCTTTCCATGCCATGGACGCGTATACGCGTTTTTTTAGTATGAGCCGATTGGCCATGGACGCGTTTACGCGTTCTGCCTACACTGTACAATGTACACTGTACAGTACATGTGTATCGCGCGCTATAGACGAGTGTACAAACTGTCGTAACTCCGTCAAAATATCCCGGATGGCTAAGGTTGAGACACCGCTGGAAAGGTCTTGAGCTCAGCTTTCCAGGGATATGAAGTTCTTCGCGATACGACAAGGTATGACCGAGCGGCGATAAATTGAACGGCCAGAATGCGCAAATTTCATTTTTTGGCGATCGATTCAAATTTTTTGTTCGCGACTTCGTGCGGGCTAGGGGATTTCCCCTAGATACAGCGCGTGCGCAATCAGCTGCAACAAGCGCGCTTGAATCTCAGCTTTCCAACGCAGTTTGAATCGTGAAAATCAGTTCACAATGAGCAAGAAGACAAAAGAAAACATGAGAGGCAGTCGTTTTGTTATTTTCAGGCATGGTAGGGGGACTTTGAGAGGAGATGGAAGTGGCCCTGGTATGCCTGTCGCGCTGTGAGTCCCTGAAATGGCTTCCTGTTGTCCAGATCTTTCCAACAAGCCATGGATCGTGAAAATCCATCAAGGTATGGTGAAATAGCAATAAATTTCGTTCTGAGGTGCGCGTGCAGCTTTGAACAGTTGAGCTCAGCGCCTGAACAATGCGTGGCCAACACAGGAAAACATGCTGGCATGGAAAGGGTTAAAGGTCAACGAAGATAAAACAGAAAAAACAACATTGCGCCGGACCGCCTGGCTGAAGTATGGCGGAAAACAAAACTCGGATCACTCCTCGGCGACGAGGAAGATGTTGCACGAAGGAAACAATTAGCAACGGCAGCCTTCTGAGCGCTATTCACGGTATGGTGTCGTTGAGCGATCATCAGCGAAAGTCTACGGCTAAGGCTTTACAACGCAGGCGCGTGCTCGGCGGGGGGCACGGGGGGCACGTGCACCCCCCCAAAATTTTCAATCTGGGTTTTGAAAAAAATAATACTGCACCTCGGATGTGACACGTACACATGCAAACGGCCTTCTACACGTACACGTGCAGCGCGAACAATAATTTTGCACGTAGATCTACTCTGTGCACAGCATAAACATTACCTTGCGACAGTCGGATTCTTTCCCGGTTTCGATTTCTTGCTTTCAGCAAATTCAGGTCTCTGGATTCTTTGATTTCTTTCCTGAAGTATGGGTATCTGACTATGACTGAGCTGCTCTTTTCATAATGTCAACTCGACCGCCGTCATTGAAGTCATTGCGCAAAGCTTCCACGCTGCCGCAGCTAACTCTAAGTGAAGCGTTCGGTCGTTCTGCAACTGTTGCTGCGGGAGCTGTTGCTGCAGCGAAAAAATCTGATAATATTTCCTCGAGTGGCGATGAGGGTTCTTCAAGAGGTGAAGAGTCAGACGAAGTGGTAGTAGTTGAAGAGGTCGCAGGAGAAGTAGCCCAGGCTGCCGGGTCTACCGCGGTGGATAAACCCGACGAGGTTGATGTAGTCGCTTCAGGCGGCACTCCAAACGACATTGGAGAAGGCTACAACCTTGCATCACAAAAGTGGACCTGTTTGCCGTCATCGTTGTCCTCTGATGAGAAGTGTCGCTTGGTCGACCACCACTTTGTGCCAGGGCCGAAACACGACTTTCCTGTCCACACAGGAAATGATGGCAGAAACCGTCGTTTTCGTCACCAGTGGCTAGAGGACAACACGTGGCTGGTCTATTCACCCAAATGCGACGGGGGTTTCTGTCTTCCGTGCCTCCTATTTCCCAGTGGTGCGGATCAGGGACAGCTCACAGCAAGACCTATGTCCAACTTCAAAAAGGCCACCACTTTGCTGGACAAACACGGCTCACAGGCAACCCACAAAGACGCCGTTGCCAGGCAGGGCCAGTTCAAAAAGGTCGTGTCTGCTGGGATCCAAGGCAATTGTAATGTATGCGAATATGCTCTAAAATTCAAGAAAGGTTGCAAACAAATTGCAGAAAATTGCCGGGGGGGGGGGGGCTCCCCTCGGCTCCCGTGCACCCCCCTAGTTGGGGGGCCGAGCACGCCCCTGCAACGCGTTTATCATCCCTGTGCTAACGTACAGTGGAGGCACCTGGGAACTGACGGCTTCAGCATGGGAGCGTCTGGACGCATTCCATCGCAGACAACTTCGGAGTCTCCTGGGTATCCGCTGGCCGCAGGTGATTCCAAGCAGAGTCCTGTACGGCAGATGCCGCACATAGGCTATCAGTGCCCTCATGCGGCGATCCAGATGGGGCCTGTTTGGGCATATCCTCAGAGTCCCTCAAGACACGCCTGCCACCCTTGCTTTGTGGAGTTACTTCACCTGTGGGGACAAGGTATGGCGAGGGCGGCCACGGACAACCATCGTGTCCACACTATCCGCGGACCTAGCATCAGCAGGACTGCGGAGTCTGAGGAACTTGGCAGACATGTAGCACCTGCGGGCCATCGCCGCGGACAGGCCTGCGTGGCGCGAGCTGTGCCAGGATGTATGCAGTAACTAACGGATGGAACAAAGGCATTGTACAGACCCCGTGCACTTAGCACTTACCATCGACCATGAGTTACAAACCTATCGTCGTTGTCTGTTATCCTTGTTCTATTTTTTGATCTTTCGAATAGATCCCGTGCATTGAGCACCTATCATCGAACATGAGTTATGTAACGATCGCCTGCTGTCTAACTTTTATTTTTTACTACCTCCGACAAGCGAAACTTGGCGCGTTTTTTTACTTAAATTCCTCGAAATAACTCACACTTTACAATCAAAACTAATGATTGATTCGCCAAAATCCAGCTTTGTATTGCTCAACAAGGACATTAGAGGCATCTGTTTGGCTGAACAACTCTCCTCTGATTCAGAGATCGCAGTTTCTTCTGAAGAGGAATTGTCCCTGTTTTGAGACGAAAATGCGACTAGAGCGGATTCAGTTGCAGCAAGTACCTCTGTTGTAATCGCTCTGAAAGTCTCGATGTCGCTCCTGTGTGCTGTGCTCGAGCCACGGTGTCGAGGGTAGTCGTTTCCGCCGCCACTATTCAGATTGACGTGGTAAGAACTGTGCAACACCTCCACAAGCGCCTGGACTCCAACTGTTTTGCAGGGTATTCTCGCCAACTGTCCAAAATTGCCTGCAGCAATTCCTGGCGATTTTCCTTAGCCACCAGAGACGCATGGCTGTTGAAAGACGCTAGGATTGCTTGGTATGGAAGCATGGACTCTGTGCTGGCGGAGTGACCAAGAGGAGAGAGAGCGAACTCCTTGGTTTTGCATTGCTACGCGAAAGCACGACAATTCTCCACAGAATGGACGCGCGCACAGTTTTGCTGGTACACGAGAGACACGCTTGCCTCTGACTAAGTCTGAGCCATGTGCCACTCACCAGCTCGTCGCTTGGCTTCCTGCACCCGGTTGCATGGAGCTACAAGTAGGTCGTACCTCACAGCATTGTGAGGTAGTTTTGGTACCAACACAAAAAATCAAAAAACGCGCTAGGTTTCGCTTGTCGGAGGTAGTACTTATATTTTTTGTTTTCCTCTCTGCTCACTCTGCCTGTCTTCTGGCACATGCGAATACGTGGACCTACTGTTGATGTAAACGCGAACGTGCGTATAATAATAATAATAATAACAATACGAAGTAGTGGTTGCGACTTCGGCGATAATTTGTAAGAAAGGGTTTGCTCCCCACACCGGAGCTCGCGCTATTCCGCCGACTTTACTTGACACTTGACTGACTCACGACTGCCATCCAGAGCACACGAGAAGTCCATCGAACCTTCGACTCGGCAAACCTGCAAGAAAGCACCACTCCCTGCTCAATACACAGTGTTTCGGGGAATTCACCCCTCATCAGTTGAGCTTGAGTAGGCTGAGGAAGATTGTGCCTGAAGAGCACCACTTATATAGTGCTCTCCAGGCACAAACATCACCAGGGATACAAACTTACAGAGACGCTCCGTTTCCAGCGCGACAAACACCTCGTGAACACCAGATAGCAGCGTGAGTCAGTGTCGCTCCTGGACGGTGAGACAGACGTCGAGGACCCTCGGTCATTCGCAACGCTGTCACCTCCAAACCAACTAGTCGCAAGCCCGCGCTGGGCACAACAGTACGAAGTAGTGGTTGCGACTTCGGCGATAATTTGTAAGAAAGGGTTTGCTCCCCACACCGGAGCTCGCGCTATTCCGCCGACTTTACTTGACACTTGACTGACTCACGACTGCCATCCAGAGCACACGAGAAGTCCATCGAACCTTCGACTCGGCAAACCTGCAAGAAAGCACCACTCCCTGCTCAAAACACAGTGTTTCGGGGAATTCACCCCTCATCAGTTGAGCTTGAGTAGGCTGAGGAAGATTGTGCCTGAAGAGCACCACTTATATAGTGTTTGTCGCGCTGGAAACGGAGCGTCTCTGTAAGTTTGTATCCCTGGTGATGTTTGTGCCTGGAGAGCACTATATAAGTGGTGCTCTTCAGGCACAATCTTCCTCAGCCTACTCAAGCTCAACTGATGAGGGGTGAATTCCCCGAAACACTGTGTATTGAGCAGGGAGTGGTGCTTTCTTGCAGGTTTGCCGAGTCGAAGGTTCGATGGACTTCTCGTGTGCTCTGGATGGCAGTCGTGAGTCAGTCAAGTGTCAAGTAAAGTCGGCGGAATAGCGCGAGCTCCGGTGTGGGGAGCAAACCCTTTCTTAATAATAACAATAATAATAATAATAATCAACGCAATAAATAGAGTAAGCTGCGCACTCAGTACAAACACCATAAGCAAAACTTGTTTTCATGTAAATAAAGAAGCTTGTTCCTAAACGTTTTCGTCGCCATCTCATCAGAGGATTACTGGCAAATCAACAAAAGCTCTTAACTCAATATATATATATACGCACAATGCAAGTAATAATTTAGACCCTAACTAGCGCGATAAAATGAGAGCTGAAAGAAACATTACACCATTCAACGATATCAGGTGACGACAGATGCGATAAATTCACCACTAGAAAGTTACCATGCAACCACAAACGAGAACTACTGATCTAAATTCACAAACAATTTCAACGTAAACAAATTCTTTTTCTGCCTACACAAAATCGGCTTGGTGGTAAAAATGTAAATAGACTCCAATACACGCAAATACCTTTGACTACGTGAACGAGACCAAACAGAAAAGCAATCATCAGCATAACTAGAACGACAATCACTATTCTGAACAAGATGGTTGGCGATAGAAGATTCATACACCCTAACAACGCTACTAGAACCAGTACATACTTTGGAATTACGTGACAATGAAACCAACCTGACATTCCTTGCCGCTACTGCCAATCCAGACGCTTCTTTATTTACATGAAAACAAGTTTTGCTTATGGTGTTTGTACTGAGTGCGCAGCTTACTCTATTTATTGCGTTGATTACATTTTTATCTCCACGGAAGCTTTTTAATAATAATAATAATAATAATAATCTTCACTAGTTTGAGGGAAAGAATAATAATAATAATAATAATAATAATAATAATAATAATAATAATAATAATAATGAGGTGTTCCAATGGCACGAGCGTCAGAAGCAGTCGGCATACGGTGCCCGGATCCGGGAAGTTGAGCACGCGTCATTCACCCCGATCGTCCTGTCTTCCGCTGGTGCCCTGGCGAAGGAGGCCACCCGGTTCCTGAAGCTGCTCGGAACGAAGCTCTCCACCAAGCTCTCGCAGCCTTATCCCCTCGTGATGGGAAAGCTGCGGACGGACCTGGCTTTCAGCCTTGTCCGCGACTCCGTCCTGATGGTTCGTGGGAGTCGCCGTGCATTCCGTGCACCTGGTCTGGCGGCGGATGTGGATGCTGTTTCTGTGGAGGCCCGCATTCCCGCCACTACGTGACGCTAAGTCCTCCTGGGGTTTGCCGCTCTCCGGTCCTCTTTCATCCCGTTCTCCCCTCTTTTTTGGGGATTCTTTGTACTTCGTCTTTCTTGTTTTTCTTGTTCCTTTGTTTTTTTTGTAGGACAGATTTTTGGTGTACTGATTTCGGTCGTTGTTGTGTCTGACTCTATTCCCAATATCTAATTCTGTGGTTGGTTTTCCAACTCATTGGGTTTTGTAGTTTCCATCATGAGTTTGATTCCATCGTGAGTTTGATTCCATCGTGAGTTTTGATTCTATTTGCTATTTTTCGTTCCATTTTTGAGCTCATATTTTATTTTCCTGATTTCTTCTCCAGTGTATGTTGTATTGCATTTTAATACATTGTGTTAATTTTTGCCCGTAAAAGAGGCTTGCACTTAAAAAAAAAAAAAATAATAATAATAATAATAATAATAATAATAATAATAATAATAATAATAATGCAATGAATATAACTAAATGCGCACTCATATCACAACCATGGGGACGAATCATGTATTCCAGAACGTTTTCTTGTCACAATTATCAATGGAATTCGTGACTAAAGAGAATGATGAAACTACAATAGGATTTATACACTTGCAGTGGAACAGCGAGGATACAAGCATAGTAAGAAAAATAGCACAAACCTAGGAACAATTTGCACAGGTAATAAACTATAGGTGAGGTGAGAAATAATAGGAAATTCAGCAAGTGCAGTGTGACAATGGACATGCATGTGTAAGTGTGTGTGAGTGCGAATTTACTGGAATAGCGTAAGTGCGGTGACATTTTCTTTTTGTTTACAAAGATTTGGATCACGAATGCGAATGTAGACTGCTTCTAGAACTTTCAACTGCTTGAAACTACTTGCAGAACGAACAACACTGAACCAAGAATCATCATAACTTTCACGACACACGGGGTTAGACAACAAATGCAATTTAATTGCCGATGTATTCTTCTTCTTCTCACCGCCTCCGCCTTCACTTGGTTTCTGACCGCCACCGTCCTTCACACCATCTGCACCATCATCGTCATCATCGTCATCGTCCTCTTCATCATCGCTGCCACCTTCACCTGTCGTCGGCTCTCCCAGCAACTGACCACCGGGTTCATCATCGTCACTGCACACGTCGCTTCCACACTCCTCCTCCAGCTGCCGTCGCGTTCTCTTCCTGACCGGTCTTCCCTTGCCATTGCCAAACGCCTGACAGTCGTCAACTCTTCCGCTGGCATCATCCATATCCGGAGAGTTTCGATGCATCTTTCCAGTCACCTCTGCAAACCGAGCTGCCGCCAGCCGTTTGCTCCTTCTCAGCTTTGGTGAGTTGCGGTTGTCTGCGTCCGGCGTTCCGGTACTCGCTGATAATGAAGATAAGACACAGTGTTCGTCTTTGTTTACATTAATGTTTGTTCCCAATTTCTGCGTGCTGTGTTGGTTTTTCCGAGACACCGTTTGTGGAGCAGAAGCCTCTGCCGGAACGGTCCGAACGTATCAAACAACACGTGCCGCTCTCAATATTGTCACAGGCGGCTAGGTCCTCCCGACCAAAGCGTGGCCGACCACGTAAGCACCCAACTCCACTGTCCGTTCCGGCAGAGGCTTCTGCTCCACAAACGGTGTCTCGGAAAAACCAACACAGCACGCAGAAATTGGGAACAAACATTAATGTAAACAAAGACGAACACTGTGTCTTATCTTCATTATCAGCGAGTACCGGAACGCCGGACGCAGACAACCGCAACTCACCAAAGCTGAGAAGGAGCAAACGGCTGGCGGCAGCTCGGTTTGCAGAGGTGACTGGAAAGATGCATCGAAACTCTCCGGATATGGATGATGCCAGCGGAAGAGTTGACGACTGTCAGGCGTTTGGCAATGGCAAGGGAAGACCGGTCAGGAAGAGAACGCGACGGCAGCTGGAGGAGGAGTGTGGAAGCGACGTGTGCAGTGACGATGATGAACCCGGTGGTCAGTTGCTGGGAGAGCCGACGACAGGTGAAGGTGGCAGCGATGATGAAGAGGACGATGACGATGATGACGATGATGGTGCAGATGGTGTGAAGGACGGTGGCGGTCAGAAACCAAGTGAAGGCGGAGGCGGTGAGAAGAAGAAGAATACATCGGCAATTAAATTGCATTTGTTGTCTAACCCCGTGTGTCGTGAAAGTTATGATGATTCTTGGTTCAGTGTTGTTCGTTCTGCAAGTAGTTTCAAGCAGTTGAAAGTTCTAGAAGCAGTCTACATTCGCATTCGTGATCCAAATCTTTGTAAACAAAAAGAAAATGTCACCGCACTTACGCTATTCCAGTAAATTCGCACTCACACACACTTACACATGCATGTCCATTGTCACACTGCACTTGCTGAATTTCCTATTATTTCTCACCTCACCTATAGTTTATTACCTGTGCAAATTGTTCCTAGGTTTGTGCTATTTTTCTTACTATGCTTGTATCCTCGCTGTTCCACTGCAAGTGTATAAATCCTATTGTAGTTTCATCATTCTCTTTAGTCACGAATTCCATTGATAATTGTGACAAGAAAACGTTCTGGAATACATGATTCGTCCCCATGGTTGTGATATGAGTGCGCATTTAGTTATATTCATTGCATTATTAAGATTATTGTCTCCACGTCGCCTTTTTAAATAATAATAATAATAATAATAATATTGACTGGTTTGAGGGAAAGAGACAAACGGGAAAAGTCTGAAGAAAAAATTGACAGTCACCACCAGGACTCGAACCAGGGACCCTCGCTTGTAGCCAGCGATGCTCTAACCACTGAGCTATGGTGTAGTCGTCATCCCAGTAGAGGCCGTTCAACATTTTCTTCAGACTTCGTAACTCACACTTCCTGTGAATCCACACAGGCGGGTGGGACGCAGCCCTCACTGTAACCCACACACTTCACGTACAAACTAGCACGCGGGGAGCCCCAAGTCATAAAATATTGACTGGTTTGAGGGAAAGAGACAAACGGGAAAAGTCTGAAGAAAAAATTGACAGTCACCACCAGGACTCGAACCAGGGACCCTCGCTTGTAGCCAGCGATGCTCTAACCACTGAGCTATGGTGTAGTCGTCATCCCAGTAGAGGCCGTTCAACATTTTCTTCAGACTTCGTAACTCACACTTCCTGTGAATCCACACAGGCGGGTGGGACGCAGCCCTCACTGTAACCCACACACTTCACGTACAAACTAGCACGCGGGGAGCCCCAAGTCATAAAATATTGACTGGTTTGAGGGAAAGAGACAAACGGGAAAAGTCTGAAGAAAAAATTGACAGTCACCACCAGGACTCGAACCAGGGACCCTCGCTTGTAGCCAGCGATGCTCTAACCACTGAGCTATGGTGTAGTCGTCATCCCAGTAGAGGCCGTTCAACATTTTCTTCAGACTTCGTAACTCACACTTCCTGTGAATCCACACAGGCGGGTGGGACGCAGCCCTCACTGTAACCCACACACTTCACGTACAAACTAGCACGCGGGGAGCCCCAAGTCATAAAATATTGACTGGTTTGAGGGAAAGAGACAAACGGGAAAAGTCTGAAGAAAAAATTGACAGTCACCACCAGGACTCGAACCAGGGACCCTCGCTTGTAGCCAGCGATGCTCTAACCACTGAGCTATGGTGTAGTCGTCATCCCAGTAGAGGCCGTTCAACATTAATAATAATAATAATAATAATAATAATAATAATAATTTATGGCTCAACATCCGAGTTTAATAATAATAATAATAATAATAATAATAATAATAATAATAATAATAATAATAATAATAATAATAATAATAATAATAATAATAATAATAATAATAATAATAATAATAATAATAATAATAATAATAATAATAATAATAATAATAATACGAAGTAGTGGTTGCGACTTCGGCGATGATTTGTAAGAAAGGGTTTGCTCCCCACACCTGAGCTCGCGCCATTCCGCCGACTTTACTTGACACTTGACTGACTCACGACACGAATAATAATAATAATAATTTTACAAGAAGTCGGAGGCGGATAATACTTTAATAACGAAGGTACGTGTTGGGTCGTAAGTATCCACGCAAACACATGAAATAGAATGAGTGTCGTTGTGATAACATCATTTACGAGTGTCGTTGTGATAACATCATTTACGAGTGCGTTGTTACGATACAGTGTTTGTTGTGTGTTGTGCGTGTTTGTCGGATAGTAATATCAATAACAATACGCCGATATAATTAGTTGCATAGATAGTACTTACGTTGTTGCTTGCATTCTCGCTCTCCACAGCAACTCCATTGCATGCTGCGTTCTATGTATTCCTATTCTGTACAATGACCCTCTCTCTGACAGGGTTTGCTGTCACCCTGTCGCTGGGCGCAAGCACCCTCTGACAGACCAAACCGATTCGCTTCATCTTTGCAATATTTATCTCCTTTCGATTTGAATTTCTGTTTTGTTCTGCACTCTGACTTTTCCTTGTTGCACCTGCGCTTTTGGACGCGGAACTAACTTTGCTGTCGCCATTATTATATCCATGGTTACGTAGTCGTTGTCCGTTAATAATGATATGACTCATCGATGCATCATGCATGAGTTGTGATCATTCTGCTTTTCTGATCTTCAAAGACTTCATGCATGCACGCACTGATGACACGTAAGCCAATGCACGCACTGATGTACACGTAAGCCAATGCACGCACCCGGGCACGTTTTGCTGATGACAGCGATTTGGCGATCGTGGTTCTTGGTTCTTTTCTTGTTGTAATCTTCTTGTAAATATCTTAACTTAACTTTGTTTCTCCTACCTGGTCGCTTGGTGCACTGGTTTGTGTGAGCGACGGTAATGGTGGTTTGTGGAGTACAGTAGTGAGGAGGATTAGGCAACAACTTTTGGTCCCGAAACCCTAGCTTGAGGTTGAGCCGTTCAGGGCTGTTTCTTCGTTTTTCAGTTTTCTCGTTCTGTAAGTGTTTGTAGCCTGTAGGGCTGTGTTACCTTAGTGGGTAGTAATGTCGTTGAAGGTTGACGGATTTGTGAAGCCCTTCAAGGGTAAGCACGACGACTGGGACATGTTCTGGGTCAAGTTCCAGGTGATCGGCGAATGTTCTGGTTGGGACACCGAGGAAAAGCTGATGAAAAGGCTGCCCCTGTTCTTGGAGTCAGATGCTCTGTTAGTGTACTCCAAGATGCCGACAGATGACAAAAAAGACAAAGCCAAGGTGGTGGATGTCATGAAAAAGACATTTGGAGTGTCACCAGGAGATGCTTATCGCCAATTCAGTAGCCGGCGGTACCGGCTGGATGAGACGCCTGAGGCGTATGTTGCGGACTTGCGCCGCCTGCTGTCTGCGGCCGGTCACTCCGGCGATGGTGATGACAACGCCGTCATCATTGAACAGCTGCTGGCGGGGCTACCTGTCCACTTGGAGCGCCAGATTCGCCTCTCGTGCGCTGGCGTCAAGTTCGCGGTACCCGACATTGTGAGCAAGGTCCGTGCCCTAGCCGTTGTGGATTCGTCCAGGCCTGATACGGGGATGGCAGCGGCAGCCAGCGGCAGTGCTGCGCCCCGAGGTGGCAGCAGCAGTGGTGGCACCAGCGCTAGTGGACAAGCTCCCAAGGCCAAGACACTGTGCTACTTTTGTAATGAGCCCGGGCACATCCGCCGGAACTGCCCGAAGCGGACTGCCAGCCGAGGAACAATGCAGTGTGTGTTCTGCGATAGGACCGGGCACGTAAAAAAAGGACTGCTTCCAGCGGAAGAAGTGGCTGGAGGCGCAGTCGGCGAACGGCGTGTCAGCAGCATCTGTGGGCGGCGCAGACAAGGTGCTCTGCCTGCAGAATCATGCCCGCGGCGGACTACCACGCATATACACAGATGTCTCGTCTCCGGGCGGAAGTTGCTATCGAGCAACTGCTATCGTGGATACTGGTTCCACCCGCACGCTTATTTCTCGTGCTCTGCTCGCGCACTTGCCTGATGTGCAGTTGTCTCGTGCCGACAGCGAGTCAACCATCCTCGCGTTGGACGGTAAGCCCCTTGATGTACTAGGCTCGGCGCAGCTGCAGTTCCACCGCAATGATGGGCCGGTGCGCATACCCCGCACATGTGTCAATGTACTTGTCGTCCCGAATTTATCGGTGGTGGCTGCTGATGTGTTGCTAGGCAACGACCTTGTTGCACGGTGCGGTGGCGTCAGCGTGTCATATGACGACGACGGCAGTATGAGTCGCGTAGTTTTCGGCGAGCAACTGCCTGCTGCTGCTGCAGCCGCTGGTCCGGTCACTTCAACTGATGCTGCTATTGCTGACACCGCGTCCAAGCTGTCGCGTCATGTTTCTGTGTCACAGGATGGTGATGACGTTGTGCTAAGTGTCGACGACGGTGAGGCTCGCTGGGTACCTAGTCAGCAGTGCTGGGTGATGTCATGGCGTTGGAAAGAGGACACTGCTCCTGTGTCTACAATTGGCAGCGGCATTACTGAGTACGGCCGGAAGCACCTCTCGCCACAGCAGGAGGAAAAGTTTACTGCAGCGGTCGATGAGTGGGTTGCCAATGGTTGGCTCATTGAGCATAACCCGGAGGTGCATGGAAAGCCAGCCTGTGTTCTGCCCCTGATGGCGGTTGAGCAAGAGCACAAGCTTTCAACTCCTGTTCGGCCCGTGTTGGACTACCGCCACCTGAACCGGCAACTTGTGTCGCACCCAGGCAATGACTCTCCTGTGTGTGCGGAATCCCTGCGGTCATGGCGTAGCCGTGAAGACGAGCACGAGCTGTTAGGTAATGGTGGTTTGTGGAGTACAGTAGTGAGGAGGATTAGGCAACACACACATCCAGTCAAAATAAGGCACTTGTCAAAGTATCCGAACGTTTTCGGTCCCTTCTCATCAAGGATTATACAGGGAATGGCTCAAGTTGGAAAGACTAAAACTTATATAGCGTAAAGATATGAGATAACAACACTCGTAACAAGGTGGAAAAAGTATCAAGTTCAGCACGACACAAAACTCGAACGAAATAATAATAGCGACAAAAACATAGTGAGCAAATTAAGTTACAATTGTTAACACCATTGGAGGAGACTACACCCAACGGAGCTAAGAATCGCACTTCGTCCATCAAGCAACATCTGTCAGCCCGTACCAATTGTCGTGAGTTGTACAGTGATAATGTGTTCTCAATATTGTCACGTGGTAGATGTGCGTTGCATCTGGCTGTGCTAGAAGCTTTGTATATCTGTAAGTTAGATCCTGAACTTTGCGTACAGAAAGAAAATGTGTTGAATTCTTTATTCTCACGATGGCACCATCGCCAATAAGAGATAAATTGATGAGAAGGTGAGATTGTGGGTTAAACAGTTGGAAAGTGATTTGTCGCTACAATTGTTTGGTGTTACTCCTCGTCGAGGTGTTAACAATGTAACTTAATTTGCTCACTATGTTTTTGTCGCTATTATTATTTCGTTCGAGTTTTGTGTCGTGCTGAACTTGATACTTTTTCCACCTTGTCACGAGTGTTGTTATCTCATATCTTTACGCTATATAAGTTTTAGTCTTTCCAACTTGAGCCATTCCCTGTATAATCCTTGATGAGAAGGGACCGAAAACGTTCGAATACTTTGACAAGTGCCTTATTTTGACTGGATGTGTGTTTGCGTGGATACTTACGACCCAACACGTACCTTCGTTATTAAAATAATAATAATAATAGTAGAAAGGAAAAGGACATATGGAAACGACTTAAGAGTAACTCTCCACCACTGTAACTAGATACTATATACAGTCAGAAAGTGCAACAACTAGGCACAAAACTGACAGAGTACTGAGACATTCGACGTCCTGACACCTAGCTTCAACACATCTCCGTACTTTTATTATTGGCTCAATACCCGAGTTTCAAATTGCACACCTGATGAGCCGTCACGAACCATACGGCGAAACGTACGTCGTGTGAAACAACTTGTTTTGTAGTCAACTAGTCCATCACAATGTCATGCATGAGGAGTACTGTAGGAGTTTAGATTTCGGCTTGTACAATTCGTTCTCGCAAAGCTTCCCCCTTCTTAACTTATCTTGGATATTTTTGACCCACCCAAGTTGGGTGGTGTGCTGCTTTGCTGCTTCGAATTGTAGTTAGACCGCTTTGTCAAATCGCCTACTGGTCTCGTCATCGTCCAGTGACAATCGACATTCTTTGTTCCGTTGGGACTGTAGCTTGTGCTCGTTTTCGTTGCGCTTGCCTTCCCCTCTTTGGTCTTTCCATAACCTTGAACCTTCCAAGTTGGAAGGCTGTCGGTTAGCGCTACGGAGATGTGTTGAAGCTAGGTGTCAGGACGTCGAATGTCTCAGTACTCTGTCAGTTTTGTGCCTAGTTGTTGCACTTTCTGACTGTATAATAGTATCTAGTTACAGTGGTGGAGAGTTACTCTTAACTCGTTTCCATATGTCCTTTTCCTTTCTACTTTTATTATTGGCTCAATAATAATAATAATAATTAAAAAGCTTTCATTGTCATTGTCACGTAATTCCAAAGTATATACTGGTTCTAGTAGCGGTGTTAGGGTGTATGAATCTTCTGTTGCCAACCATCTTGTTCAGAATAGTGATTGTCGTTCTAGTTATGCTGATGAGTGCTTTTCTGTTTGGTCTCGTTCACGTAGTCAAAGGTATTTGCGTGTATTGGAGTCTATCTACATTTTTACCACTAAGCCGATTTTGTGTAGGCAGAAAAAGAATTTGTTTACGTTGAAATTGTTTGTGAATTTAGATCAGTAGTTCTTGTTTGTGGTTGCATGGTCACTTTCTAGTGGTGAATTTATCGCATCTGTTGTCACCTGATATCGTTGAATGGTGTAATGTTTCTTTCAGCTCTCATTTTATCGCGCTAGTTAGTGTCTAAATTATTACTTGCATTGTGCGTATATATATTGAGTTAAGAGCTATTGTTGATTTGCCAGTAATCCTCTGATGAGATGGCGACGAAAACGTTTAGGAACAAGCTTCTTTATTTACATGAAAACAAGTTTTGCTTATGGTGTTTGTACTGAGTGCGCAGCTTACTCTATTTATTGCGTTGAATAATAATAATAATAATAATAATAATAATAATAATAATAATAATAATGTAGAAGAGAAAAGGACATATGGATACGAGTTAAGAGTAACTCTCCATCACGGTAACATGATACTTTATACAGTCAGAAAGTGCAATAACTAGGCACAAAACTGACAGAGTACTGAAACATT
Source organism: Sycon ciliatum (assembly GCF_964019385.1). NCBI lineage: Eukaryota > Metazoa > Porifera > Calcarea > Leucosolenida > Sycettidae > Sycon > Sycon ciliatum. The sequence continues at coordinate 11,380,196 of NC_088651.1, read as the reverse complement.
CGACGTCCTGACACCTAGCTTCAACACATCTCCGTAGCGCTAACCGACAGCCTTCCAACTTGGAAGGTTCAAGGTTATGGAAATACCAAAGAGGGGAAGGCAAGCGCAACGAAAACGAGCAAAAGCTACAGTCCCAACGGAACAAAGAATGTCGATTGTTACTGGACGATGACGAGACCAGTACGATATTTGACAAAGCGGTCTAACTACAATTCGAAGTCAGCAAAGCAGCACACCACCCAACTTGGGTGGGTCATAAATATCAAAGATAAGTAAAGAAAGGGAAGCTTTGCGAAAACGAATTGTACAAGCCGAAAGCCAAACTCCTACAGTACTCCTCATGCATGACATTGTCATGCATGAGGAGTACTGTAGGAGTTTGGCTTTCGGCTTGTACAATTCGTTTTCGCAAAGCTTCCCTTTCTTTACTTATCTTTGATATTTATGACCCACCCAAGTTGGGTGGTGTGCTGCTTTGCTGACTTCGAATTGTAGTTAGACCGCTTTGTCAAATATCGTACTGGTCTCGTCATCGTCCAGTAACAATCGACATTCTTTGTTCCGTTGGGACTGTAGCTTTTGCTCGTTTTCGTTGCGCTTGCCTTCCCCTCTTTGGTATTTCCATAACCTTGAACCTTCCAAGTTGGAAGGCTGTCGGTTAGCGCTACGGAGATGTGTTGAAGCTAGGTGTCAGGACGTCGAATGTTTCAGTACTCTGTCAGTTTTGTGCCTAGTTATTGCACTTTCTGACTGTATAAAGTATCATGTTACAGTGATGGAGAGTTACTCTTAACTCGTATCCATATGTCCTTTTCTCTTCTACATTTATTTATGGCTCAACATCCGAGTTTAATAATAATAATAATAATAATAATAATAATAATAATAATAATAATAATAATAATAATAATAATAATAATAATAATAATAATAATAATAATAATAATAATAATAATAATAATAATAATAATAATAATAATAATAATAATAATAATAATAATAATAATAATAATAATAATAAAGGGTTTGCTCCCCACACACTTCGTACTTAATAATAATAATAATAATAATAATAATGTAGAAGAGAAAAGGACATATGGATACGAGTTAAGAGTAACTATCCATCACTGTAACATGATACTATATACAGTCAGAAAGTGCAATAACTAGGCACAAAACTGACAGTGTACTGAAACATTCGACGTCCTGACACCTAGCTTCAACACATCTCCGTAGCGCTAACCGACAGCCTTCCAACTTGGAAGGTTCAAGGTTATGGAAAGACCAAAGAGGGGAAGGCAAGCGCAACGAAAACGAGCAAAAGCTACAGTCCCAACGGAACAAAGAATGTCGATTGTTACTGGACGATGACGAGACCAGTACGATATTTGACAAAGCGGTCTAACTACAATTCGAAGCAGCAAAGCAGCACACCACCCAGCTTGGGTGGGTCATAAATATCAAAGATAAGTAAAAGTGTTGAAGCTAGGTGTCAGGACGTCGAATGTTTCAGTACACTGTCAGTTTTGTGCCTAGTTATTGCACTTTCTGACTGTATATAGTATCATGTTACAGTGATGGATAGTTACTCTTAACTCGTATCCATATGTCCTTTTCTCTTCTACATTTATTTATGGCTCAACATCCGAGTTTCAAATTGCACACCTCATGAGCCGTCACGAACCATACGGCGAAACGTACGTCGTGTGAAACAACTTGTTTTGTAGTCAACTAGTCCATCACAATGTCATGCATGAGGAGTACTGTAGGAGTTTGGCTTTCGGCTTGTACAATTCGTTTTCGCAAAGCTTCCCTTTTTTTACTTATCTTTGATATTTATGACCCACCCAAGCTGGGTGGTGTGCTGCTTTGCTGCTTCGAATTGTAGTTAGACCGCTTTGTCAAATATCGTACTGGTCTCGTCATCGTCCAGTAACAATCGACATTCTTTGTTCCGTTGGGACTGTAGCTTTTGCTCGTTTTCGTTGCGCTTGCCTTCCCCTCTTTGGTCTTTCCATAACCTTGAACCTTCCAAGTTGGAAGGCTGTCGGTTAGCGCTACGGAGATGTGTTGAAGCTAGGTGTCAGGACGTCGAATGTTTCAGTACACTGTCAGTTTTGTGCCTAGTTATTGCACTTTCTGACTGTATATAGTATCATGTTACAGTGATGGATAGTTACTCTTAACTCGTATCCATATGTCCTTTTCTCTTCTACATTTATTTATGGCTCAACATCCGAGTTTCAAATTGCACACCTGATGAGCCGTCACGAACCATACGGCGAAACGTACGTCGTGTGAAACAACTTGTTTTGTAGTCAACTAGTCCATCACAATGTCATGCATGAGGAGTACTGTAGGAGTTTGGCTTTCGGCTTGTACAATTCGTTTTCGCAAAGCTTCCCTTTTTTTACTTATCTTTGATATTTATGACCCACCCAAGCTGGGTGGTGTGCTGCTTTGCTGCTTCGAATTGTAGTTAGACCGCTTTGTCAAATATCGTACTGGTCTCGTCATCGTCCAGTAACAATCGACATTCTTTGTTCCGTTGGGACTGTAGCTTTTGCTCGTTTTCGTTGCGCTTGCCTTCCCCTCTTTGGTCTTTCCATAACCTTGAACCTTCCAAGTTGGAAGGCTGTCGGTTAGCGCTACGGAGATGTGTTGAAGCTAGGTGTCAGGACGTCGAATGTTTCAGTACACTGTCAGTTTTGTGCCTAGTTATTGCACTTTCTGACTGTATATAGTATCATGTTACAGTGATGGATAGTTACTCTTAACTCGTATCCATATGTCCTTTTCTCTTCTACATTTATTTATGGCTCAACATCCGAGTTTCAAATAATAATAATAATAATAATAATAAGGATGGCGTAACTCCTCTGTAGCCTTGTCATGATTTCTAATTTTTCTTTCACCGCCCACGGCCGCACAAAGTCCTTGGCTACAAAAAAAAAAAAAAAAATTAAAGTCTCTCCAAATCTCTCAAAACCAAACTTAAAACTCCTTTCCAAATTTTCGCCCAAGAGGGCATCTTCAGGGATATGTGACTCTTGTGAACAAAACAACAATATAACTACAGAAAAAGGGTAATAACAATAACGTGGCAATATACCAGGAACATCATAACTAGTGCTAAGAATTGAGACTAACATTGAAGATAATGTCACATATTCAGAAACAAAAAAAAAAAAAAAAAAAAAACAGAACCTACCCACAATATCGCACCCCAGGTAAGAGCCTAAAAAAACAAATGTCTCAACTTGCAAGATCTCAAGTCAGGTGATGATGGGTCAGCGTGAAGTGCATGTCTCAACTGGTGTGATCGCCAATTAGATGTGAAGGTGACGAGGCCAGAAAGAGAGAGAAAGAGAGAGAGACAGAGGCAGAGAAAGATAGTGTGTGTATGTATGTGTTTGTGTGTGTGAGTGCACGTGTGTGTGTGCGTACGTGTGTGTGTGTGAGCGTGCGTGTGTGTGTGTGGGGGGGGGGGGGGGTGTGTGCGTGAGTGCGAGCCTCACGGGTGGTAATTGCATCCATTCGATGAGATGGTCTTGCCCACAGTAACCATGAAGGTCCTGTTGTCTTGATGAATTTATGCCGATAGTCTCCATCCAGTGTCACAGTTGATTGCTGGCTTTCTGCTTCTGATTTCGGTTGCTTCCATGTACTTGCGGGAAGGCAGCGAAGACTCCCTGCCGAGAATCTTGGCGTGGTGGAAAGGCTGAAAGTTAGGCGATGATGTTGCAAATTCTCGGTGGTCAGACTTGTAATGGCCCCCCCAGGGAGTCTTCACTGCCCTCACCCTTGCCTCTCGATAATGTTCCTTGAATCTTTCCCTCACTGGACGCTCGGTTTCCCCGACGTAGAGCTCTTCGCACAATGTACATGACATACAATAGACTACATTCTTCGTCAGACATTCACTGCTCTTCACATCCGCGTCGCATGCTCTGCACACCATTGGCCTGCCAGGACCACGCTTCACCTTCGCACGCTGCACATCACGCGGACACATACGCGTACCAAACGACGAACGGACAAGTCTACGCTTCAATGACGGACCAGACGTGAAAACAAGACGAACATCTGGACTATACTGACGAACACGGCGAGAAACCCGAGCGGCCAGTGCATCATCCCCCACACACACACACACGCACGCTCACACACACACACGTACGCACACACACACGTGCACTCACACACACAAACACATACATACACACACTATCTTTCTCTGCCTCTGTCTCTCTCTCTTTCTCTCTCTTTCTGGCCTCGTCACCTTCACATCTAATTGGGGATCACACCAGTTGAGACATGCACTTCACGCTGACCCATCATCACCTGACTTGAGATCTTGCAAGTTGAGACATTTGTTTTTTTAGGCTCTTACCTGGCGTGCGATATTGTGGGTAGGTTCTGTTTTGTTTTGTTTTTTTGTTTCTGAATATGTGACATTATCTTCAATGTTAGTCTCAATTCTTAGCACTAGTTATGATGTTCCTGGTATATTGCCACGTTATTGTTATTACCCTTTTTCTGTAGTTATATTGTTGTTTTGTTCACAAGAGTCACATATCCCTGAAGATGCCCTCTTGGGCGAAAATTTGGAAAGGAGTTTTAAGTTTGGTTTTGAGAGATTTGGAGAGACTTTAATTTTTTTTTTTTTTGTAGCCAAGGACTTTGTGCGGCCGTGGGCGGTGAAAGAAAAATTAGAAATAATAATAATAATAATAATAATAATAATAATAATAATAATAATAATAATAATAATAATAATAATAATAATAATAATAATAATAATAATAATAATAATAATAATAATAATAATAATAATAATAATAATAATAATAATAATAATAATAATAATAATAATAATAATAATAATAATAATAATACGAAGTAGTGGTTGCGACCTCGGCGATGATTAGTAAGAAAAGGGTTTGCTCCGAGTCAGTCAAGTGTCAAGTAAAGTCGGCGGAATAGCGCGAGCTCCGGTGTGGGGAGCAAACCCTTTTCTTACAAATAATAATAATAATTAGTGTTGAAACGAATAATCGAACAATCGAATAATTTAGAATATTCGTGGGGTGAACGAATAATCGAATAGTCGTAGGAATTATCAGAAATCGAAAAAAAAAACCGATCTATGCTCAGTGCTGACCCTATATTGCACTGCGTAGATCTGCGTAGATCTGCTCGCAGTATTTCTTCTCAATCTCTTCTCCTCCAAGTATTAGTTTCTCCTATCGGTATCTAGTAATACTTCTGTTTTTTCTATACGAGAGAAACATGGATGCAGTGAATGATTATGTGATTTTCGGTCTTTGACCACTTTGTGGTGGGTCTGATCTGCTCACCCCGCCCCCCCCCCCCCCTCCACACCGCTTTAGGAGCTGCATCTGCGCTTTGATCCAAGAGGGTGGTGGCTTTCCTGCCGATGCGGAAAGCTCGGCTTCTAGCCGAGTCTCACATGAACCGTGAACGTTTTTTCTCCATACTGTGCTTTTCTGTCATGTCTGCACCCTGTAGTTGCCAGTGCACATACTGGCAGATATACATGTACTGTCGCGGACATGGAAATCCAGTCGATTGTCCGGGGCCGGTTTTGCACCTCCACATAACAAAATCCGATAATCAGTAAAAAAAAATTTAAAAACTACTTAAAAAGTGCTGAAAAAGTGTTGAAAAATGCCATCATGCGTATGGTAGAATATAGATTATTCGTTCGATGGAGGGCGAAATTATTCGATAGATTATTCGTTCGAAGAATCCGTGTTCGGTTTAAACACTAATAATAATAATAATAATAAGGTAGAAAGGAAAAAGACATTATGGATACGAGTTAAGAGTAACTCTCCATCACTGTAACATGCTACTTTATACAGTCAGAAAGTGCAATAACTAGGCACAAAACTGACAGAGTACTGAGACATTCGACGTCCTGACACCTAGCTTCAACACATCTCCGTAGCGCTAACCGACAGCCTTCCAACTTGGAAGGTTCAAGGTTATGGAAAAGACCAAAGAGGGGAAGGCAAGCGCAACGAAAACGAGCAAAAGCTACAGTCCCAACGGAACAAAGAATGTCGATTGTTACTGGACGATGACGAGACCAGTACGATATTTGACAAAGCGGTCTAACTACAATTCGAAGCAGCAAAACAGCACACCACCCAACTTGGGTGGGTCATAAATATCAAAGATAAGTGAAGAAAGGGAAGCTTTGCGAAAATGAATTGTACAAGCCGAAAGCCAAACTCCTACAGTAATGTCGGTTAGCGCTACGGAGATGTGTTGAAGCTAGGTGTCAGGGCGTCGAATGTTTCAGTACTCTGTCAGTTTTGTGCCTAGTTGTTGCACTTTCTGACTGTATATAGTATCATGTTACAGTGATGGAGATTTACTCTTAACTCGTATCCATATGTCCTTTTCTCTTCCACATTTATTTATGGCTCAACATCCGAGTTTCAAATAATAATAATAATAATAATAATAATAATAATAATAATAATAATAATAATACGAAGTAGTGGTTGCGACTTCGGCGATGATTTGTTAGAAAGGGTTTGCTCCCCACACCGGAGCTCGCGCTATTCCGCCGACTTTACTTGATACTTGACTGACTCCCGACTGCCATCCAGAGCACACGAGAAGTCCATCGAACCTTCGACTCGGCAAACCTGCAAGAAAGCACCACTCCCTGCTCAATACACAGTGTTTCGGTGACTCACGCTGCTATCTGGTGTTCACGAGGTGTTTGTCGCGCTGGAAATGGAGCGTCTCTGTAAGTTTGTATCCCTGGTGATGTTTGTGCCTGGAGAGCACTATATAAGTGGTGCTTTTCAGGCACAATCTTCCTCAGCCTACTCCAGCTCAACTGATGAGGGGTGAATTCCCCGAAACACTGTGTATTGAGCAGGGAGTGGTGCTTTCTTGCAGGTTTGCCGAGTCGAAGGTTCGATGGACTTCTCGTGTGCTCTGGATGGCAGTCGTGAGTCAGTCAAGTGTCAAGTAAAGTCGGCGGAATAGCGCGAGCTCCGGTGTGGGGAGCAAACCCTTTCTAACAAATCATCGCCGAAGTCGCAACCACTACTTCGTACTGTTGTGCCCAGCGCGGGCTTGCGACTAGTTGGTTTGGAGTTGACAGCGTTGCGAATGACCGAGGGTCCTCAACGTCTGGTCTCACCGTCCAGGAGCGACACTGACTCACGCTGCTATCTGGTGTTCACGAGGTGTTTGTCGCGCTGGAAATGGAGCATCTCTGTAAGTTTGTATCCCTGGTGATGTTTGTGCCTGGAGAGCACTATATAAGTGGTGCTTTTCAGGCACAATCTTCCTCAGCCTACTCAAGCTCAACTGATGAGGGGTGAATTCCCCGAAACACTGTGTATTGAGCAGGGAGTGGTGCTTCCTTGCAGGTTTGCCGAGTCGAAGGTTCGATGGACTTCTCGTGTGCTCTGGATGGCAGCCGTGAGTCAGTCAAGTGTCAAGTAAAGTCGGCGGAATAGCGCGAGCTCCGGTGTGGGGAGCAAACCCTTTCTAATAATAATAATAATAATAATAAAGGGTTTGCTCCCCACACCGGAGCTCGCGCTATTCCGCCGACTTTACTTGACACTTGACTGACTCACGACTGCCATCCAGAGCACACGAGAAGTCCATCGAACCTTAGACTCGGCAAACCTGCAAGAAAGCACCACGCCCTGCTCGATACACAGTGTTTCGGGGAATTCACCCCTCATCAGTTGAGCTTGAGTAGGCTGAGGAAGATTGTGCCTGAAAATAATAATAATAATAATAATCAACGCAATAAATAGAGTAAGCTGCGCACTCAGTACAAACACCATTAGCAAAACTTGTTTTCATGTAAATAACTACTGGAGGCACGGATCCACCAGCATGTGCCTCTTCACGTTATGCCTGTTGAGGCACGGTCGTCAAGGCCTAGACGAGGTCGTCCCCCAAAGAATGGTGCTGAGACTGGAGGTGCACCCTCGCTGGGGACGGAACCAACTGGGGTGTCGTTGTCTTCTTCGTCGCCATCGGCTTGTTCGTCATTGCCTTCGTCTTCGCCGTCTCTTCCTTCTGTCCCGTCATCACCGTTGGTATCTGCGGTTTCGTCTTCTTTGACTTCCTTGGTACCGTCATCCGGTGTGTCCACCTCCCGTGGAAAAAAGCGTGGCCGGCCACCGAAGAAACCACCGGATGGTGTGTCTGCGGGACCAGTGACTCGCTCTAGGGCGAGGTTAGCAGAGTCTTTATCGTCTCCGTCGTTGTCGTCATCGTCGTCGTCAGCATCTTCCTCATCTCCCTCCTCCTCTTCATCAACACCAACGGCCATTGAAACGTCAAAGGGAGCATCATCGCAGCAGGCAGTGCCAGTAACGGACGTGTCTTTGGTACTGACATCTACATCGGCCTCGTCTGGATTGGCAGTAGCGGCAATGAATGTCAGGTCGGTTTCATTGTCACGTAATTCCAAAGTATGTACTGGTTCTAGTAGTGGTGTTAGGGTGTATGAATCTTCTGTTGCAAACCATCTTGTTCAGAATAGTGATTGTCGTTCTAGTTATACTGATGATTGTTTTTCTGTTTGGTCTCGTTCACGTAGTCAAAGGTATCTGCGTGTATTGGAGTCTATCTACATTTTTACCACCAAGCCGATTTTGTGTAGGCAGAAAAAGAATTTGTTTACGTTGAAATTGTTTGTGAATTTAGATCAGTAGTTCTCGTTTGTGGTGCATGGTTACTTTCTAGTGGTGAATTTATCGCATCTGTTGTCACCTGATATCGTTGATTGATGTAATGTTTCTTTCAGCTCTCATTTTCTCGCGCTAGTTAGGGTCTAAATTATTACTTGCATTGTGCGTATATATATATTGAGTTTAGAGCTAATTTTGATTTGCCAGTAATCCTCTGATGAGATGGCGACGAAAACGTTTAGGAACAAGCTTAGTTATTTACATGAAAACAAGTTTTGCTAATGGTGTTTGTACTGAGTGCGCAGCTTACTCTATTTATTGCGTTGATTACATTTTTATCTCCACGTAAGCTTAATAATAATAATGATGATAATATGACCGACTGGAGAAGGAGCTGGAAGAGCTGGATGCAAAGCTGGCAAGCCAGAGCACGACACGCGATGGAGACAGAGATGCTATTGCCCGACTGTCGAAGTTGCACGACGAGCTGAGAACGGTTCAGTCGAAGGTGCCATATTATAAAGTGGTGCACGCGAGCAAGCCCTGTGTTAGCCCACGATGCTGGGTGACATCAAACCCTGCTAGGTAGTGGTAAATAATCCTAACACTTCTGCAGCGGAACTTCAATCGCAGCGAAAATACATCTCAGGTAAGGAACTCCAGCAATAATTCGAGCGTCTCAATGCATGCGTCGTAAACACACTAGACTAACTAGACAATCGTTCTAATCATGTCAATCGTAATCCATTCGCAACATACACATGCAAATAACTCGAAACAGAGAATGTATTGGTCTGCGGCACCGGTAGTTGGGCAATCGCGGATTCTTTGAGGGCCGAAACCTCCTCGCTTAGGCCTGCTACCTGCCTGGATAATTCATCGATCCGGTTCTAGAAGTGCACCTGATGATCAGCGGATTCCGTTACAAGCACCGGAATACATTGACGACCTTCAGCACTGAAAACTAAATGCCGGGAAGGGCACACAACAACTTTATTTATGTCTTCAACATCCTGCGAAGGGACGTTTTCGCGGTACTATATGGGCCAGTGCATACAACACCGAGTCTAATAGGCCATTCACACGACGTGCAAACATTTGCACGCGTGTGACCAAGATAACACTGGCAAACTGTGATCCAGTTCACACGGTGCTGGGCAAACTTTGCAACCGTCAATGTATCCATAGTGACCTCCTGAAAATGCCGGGAAATGTTCAATTTTGAATTTTCCCTTGTTCAAGCACTGCATTTGCAGTACGCACTTTCAACAACCGACACTTTTCCTGGCGTGCAAAGATAATCGCGAGCAAAAGGGCCTCGGCCAAGATAAAAAATCAGTTGCTCGCGTGTGTCCAAGTTTATCGTATCCGAGTAAATATCCTTGGAAACAGTACGATAAAAGTAAGTTTGCCCGTCGTGTGAATGGCCTATAAGGGCAAATTTTTCGAAATTTTTTTCTTTCTTGAAAATCAGTCACAGGGGTCTAGAGAACACCTCTGTGGAAGATAAAGTTGGATATCACATTTGAAAGTACATAGAGACCATGATTTCTATGGCATTGTCCAACATAGAATATGCCTTGTATAATGCATTATCTACAGTGTCGCTGAAAGCAGCAACAGTTTTGCGTATCAGCCTTTTGTATTATTGGCCAAGACATTCAATGAAGGCTGCCTTGTTCTCCAGTCAAAACCAGGCAACATTGTCCAGCAAGTTCTTGTGTCGTTGAGCTAACAAGAACTCGCGTTCTTTTTGTGCAAAGACAACATGGTCACAATGGTTCCGTTGCAGAATTCTTTTCATCCTGTGCACGAGGAGAACGAATATCGTCTCGAAGCAGCTCACACTTGTTGCACACGTCCATCCGTCGCGTCATGAACTCGATGGACTTGCACTTCTTAGTCCACAGATACGAAAATTTAACGGGTAACCCAGGGTTTGCGCTGCACTTGACAGCTCAACATGTTCCGAAAGGACAAACTTGTAGTCGACAGATGTAGGTAAGTTTATGGGAGATTCCTCACCTCTCCCTCTTGGTGCTGCAGGCAAAGGGAGACTGAACTCTAAGCTGTAGTTCAGAATGAACTGCTGCGCTCTGTCTCCCACTTCTGCACAAAATTTATTCCAAGGCACATTGCCAGATTTCCATGTGCACCAGGATGACAGCTATTGTTCTCCTTGTCCACTTGCACACAGTCATGTTTTGTCAACCACATGGAGCTGCATAAACGCGGTTCCACACACGATGTATCCCATCACAGTTTATCCAAACGTGAAGCTTGTCCGTTCCGTTGCGGAAGCTGTCGACTGATGCACGACAGTCGACAGGATCGTCATGCGTGCAGCGCAGCCAGCACACCGATATAAAAAATGCCGAGGTCCTTCGATTTCATCGCCGAAATTTAGTCGTCGTAATGGAGGATTGCGCTCGACGTGAAGCTGCTGAAATGGTAGTTCCGAACGCAGCCACAGCCTTCAAGAATCAGTGAGTCCACAGCGGCAATCCTCTGAAGCGCGTCCTGGTCATCGTCGCTTTCAGCGTCCACATAATCTCCGCCTAATTCATCCGCTCTCGACTCGCCTTCAACCTCAACGCAGGAGTCTTTCACTCCCGGACGCATAGCTGGGGCTTCGTCAGAGTCACTGTGAGCAGTATAGCTGCTAGTTGCCGACTGCTCTGACTCACGACTCGCCAAATAAATTGTCGTCTTCCTCCTCGATAGTAAACCTTGCCGATGTCTTTGGCCGCACCGACGATAATCACGCGAGCGGCACAGCTCAACCGACGTGCTGCTCGGCGTCTGCCACGAGTGTGTCTACTCAGAGGCCCTTCCTCAAGTGCTACTTCCAACTCCTCCTGCGCCGCCACGTCCATGACTATTGCTGCAAGTCGATCGCTTGTCACTTCTCTTGTCGTCTTGAGATCGATTGACAAGATCCGCGATCGAGCCACAAAAAAAAATAACTCTTCTTTCCGAGCGATTTTCTCAAAATTCTGAACGAAATCGGTTTCCCCGAAGACACGTTTTCGTATGCACTGGCCCATATATCTCCAAAACTAGAACACAGGCAGCAAGCAAGTAATGAACTCACAGATATTGTGTAGCCGTGTTCAGATAGAGCGGTATTCCAACGAGGCCTTGACTCGTGCAATCAGAAATGGTGTAGTATTTTTTAATTTCGCAAACACCCGAAGCATGCTGGCGGATTGGCTTTTTCTCTGGCGGGCGAGTAGTTGGAGGCAACATTGATGGTTGAGGCCAAGCTTCTGGACACAAGTAACACACATAAATCCAAGTACAATGAGTCGTTAACCCTTTCAGTGCTAATGACGAGGTATCTCGCTCTGTAAATTGTGCCTGAACCGCGGATTACGAGATAGCTCACGCAATAGTACTGTGGCCAACAAGGCTCTTCAATAATACTTCACACAAGGGTCGTAGGAGACATCGTTGGCAACCTGGTTCCAACAATCACTCGAAGGAAAGACAAAGAGACAAAAGACAAACGACAAGAAAACCTGAACGAGAAGACCCGAAAAGGACCAAGATGTCCAGAAAAGGATAAAGAAAATAACGTAGTACCAAATTATCGTACAACACAGCGAGATGTGGGGGAACCCTGCGCGCGACCGTGCGGGTTCACAAAAAGCTCCCGTGGAACATCAATAGGGATACGTGATGTCAAAGAAAGCGAAGGGGTCAAGAGTACAAATCTGACACGGCTTCTAAAAGACACGCTACACTACTACGTCATGAGCACGCGACTGCACAGCCAGCGTAACTATAGAAAATATAGCGACTGGTCTCCAAGCAACGACCAGGTGCAGAACAAAATCAAACAAACATAAATATTCAAAATACGCTTGTGAAAGGAAGAAGAAAAGAATGAAGCTGAAGGGTTACACTTGTCATAGGGTGTTAGCACTCGACGCTGGGTGACATCAAACCCTGTCAGGTAGTGCAGTGTCTGCTCTAGGATTGTAGGACAGCCGGGTACACATATACCTGGCGCAACCATTTCAACCGGGTCGGAGCCGGGTACACATGTACCTGGCGCTGTCTCACCAGCCGAGTCACATGCTTTTAAAACTGGTTGGTTGGTTTATTTTAATTCGGACAATAAACGGGAACTAGGCCCAATGATATAACGGCGAATGGATAAGCCGCATTTAGAAAAGAAAGGACAAGAATTAGAAAATTAGTTTAAATTAAGAAAGAAGAAGAAGTATCTGACACATACAAGCCATGTAGTCAGTCCTTTCAAAGTTCGAAAGTGTAAAGTACCAACCGGGTCACAGGTGACCCGGTACTATATTTTCAACCGGGTCCAAGCGCCGCCCAACCGGGTGGATTACCCGGCTCACCCGGCGCTGGAGCAGACACTGTAGTGGTAAATAATCCTAACACTTCAACAGGGGAACTTCAATCGCAGCGAAAATACATCTCAGGTAAGGAACTCTAGCAATAGTTCGAGCGTCTAAATGCATGCGTCGTAAACACACTAGACTAACTAGACAATCGTTCTAATCATATCAATCGTGACCCACTCACAACACACACACATGCAAAATTCGAAACAGAAAATGTATCGGTCTGCGACAAGTACGAAGTGCATATATTACTGTACAAACTGTCCTAACTCTTGTCAACGGCGGCCGATTTTCACAAGCAATATACCGTTGGAAAGGTATTGAACTCAGCTGTCCAGTGATATAAAGATCTTTGCAATATGACTAGATTTGAGTGAGCGATGATGAATAGAATTGCAAAATATCAAAATGCACTTTCTGGCCCTTAGTTCAAACTTTTTGCTCGCGACTCGCTTTTTTTAGGGGATTTCCCTTTGCTACAGCGCATGCGTGTTGGGCATCAAACTAAGTGCTTGGATCTCTGCTTTGCAGCGCAGTTTGAATCGTGAAATTTGGTTTAGTTTGAGAAAGATGGCGAACAAAAATGTATTATGAAGTTGTTTAGGGATTCTGACACATGTAAGGGCTTTCTAGAGCACATAGAAGTGGCCCTAGCATGCATATGGAGCTGAGAACTGCCAGAGAGTCTTCGCTTGGCTCAGGCCTTTCCTACAAGCCATATATGGTGGAAATCCATCCATGAGTGCAAACATGGCGAAAGTTTTGCTCGGCGACGTGCATGCACGGTTTGAAATGAAAGTAAGGGCGCTGAAAGAGGTTTAGAGAAACAAATCACACGTTCAAAAATCGAGAGACAGTTCAACACGAAAATGTGCGGAATAATCGACCGAACTATGCATTGAACGATTCGGCACTCTTCTAGTGTATTCCACATGGCAGTAATATGTCAAGCCTAGTATTTGATGTAAGGTTTGGGGTGAGAAACCTGAAAGTCTGTTGAGAAGGCTGGGTGAGCTATGCTATACCGTATGATTAACCCTTTCCATGCCATGGACGCGTATACGCGTTTTTTTAGTATGAGCCGATTGGCCACGGACGCGTTTACGCGTTCTGCCTACACTGTACAATGTACACTGTACAGTACATGTGTATCGCGCGCTATAGACGAGTGTACAAACTATCATAACTCCGTCCAAATATCTCGGACTGCTAAGGTTGAGACACCGCTGGAAAGGTCTTGAGCTCAGCTTTCCAGGGATATAAAGTTCTTCGCGATACGACAAGGTATGACCGAGCGGCGATAAATTGAACGGCCAGAATGCGCAAATTTCATTTTTTGGCGATCGATTCAAATTTTTTGTTCGCGACTTCGTGCGGGCTAGGGGATTTCCCCTAAACACAGCGCGTGCGCAGTCAGCTGCAACAAACGCGCTTGAATCTCAGCTTTCCAACGCAGTTTGAATCGTGAAAATCAGTTCACAATGAGCAAGAAGACGAAAGAAAACATGAGAGGCAGTCGTTTTGTTACTTTCAGGCATGGTAGGGGGACTTTGAGAGGAGATGGAAGTGGCCCTGGTATGCCTGTCGCGCTGCGAGTCCCTGTAATGGCTTCCTGTTGTCCAGATCTTTCCAACAAGCCATGGATCGTGAAAATCCATCAAGGTATAGTGAAATAGCAACAAATTTCGTTCTGAGGTGCGCGTGCAGCTTTGAACAGTTCAGCTCAGAGCCTGAACAATGCGTGGCCAACACAGGAAAACATGCTGGCATGGAAAGGGTTAAGGACTCATTTGACTCATGGAGTATGCCTCATGATCTAGTTTTAATCGGAAATCGGCCCTGATGCCTTTTGAATTCGTTTATTCTCACGATGGCCTGTGGCCAATAAGAGAAAAATAATTACAGGCACGGGGATCAGATACAGAGAGATCAAAGTTTAGCTGCTTGCTGAGGCAGTAGCAATGGCAATACTAATTGGGAGTTAATCACGTAGGCTGCGCAATGGAGCTATAGATGTGCTGAGCAGTGTGAGCAAGTACATACGGAAGAGATGACAAGTGGTAGGATGTTTGCTTTGAAATCTCGTCTGGGGTTGATTTGCCGGATGTTGGGTGGGATGCTATTAAAGAGATCAAGAGAAGCATAGATGGGGGAGTCTCTAAGCCGGTTTGTACGTGTTGTGGGTAGGTCAAAGGTTCGGGGGAACCTGAGCGTGCGAATGGGTTGTGTCGCAGACCGATACATTCTCTGTTTCGAGTTGTTTGCATGTGTATGTTGTGAGTGGATCACGATAGATTGAGACGCTCGAATTATTGCTAGAGTTTCTTACCTGAGATGTATTTTCGCTGCGATTGAAGTTCTGCTGCAGAAGTGTTAGGATTATTTACCACTACCTGACAGGGTTTGTTGTCACCCAGCGTCGGGTGCTAACACCCTCTGACAGGTGTAACCCTTCAGCTTCATTCTTTTCTTCTTTCTTTCACAACCGTATTTTGAATATTTCTGTTTGTTTGATTTTGTTCTGCAC
Source organism: Sycon ciliatum (assembly GCF_964019385.1). NCBI lineage: Eukaryota > Metazoa > Porifera > Calcarea > Leucosolenida > Sycettidae > Sycon > Sycon ciliatum. The sequence continues at coordinate 11,364,591 of NC_088651.1, read as the reverse complement.
CTGGTCGTTGCTTGCAGACCAGTCGCCATATTTTCTATAGTTACGCTGACTGTGCAGTCGCGTACTCATGACGTAGTAGTGTAGTGTGTCTTCTAGAAGCCGTGTCAGAGTTGTTCTCTTGACCCTTTCGCTTTCTTTGACATCACGTATCCATATCTAGAAGCCGTGTCAGATTTGTACTCCTGACCCTTTCGCTTTCTTTGACATCACGTATCCATATCTGTTCCACGGGAGCTTTTGTGAACCCGCGCGGTCGCGCGCATGGTTCCCCCGCATCTTGCTGTGTTGTACGATAATTTGGTACTACGTTATCTTCTTTATCCTTTTCTGGACATCTTGGTCCTTTTCGGGCCTTCTTGTTCAGGTTTTCTTGTCGTTTGTCTTTTGTCTCTTTGTCTTTCAATCGAGTGATTGTTGGAACCAGGTTGCCTACGATGTCTCCTACGACCCTTGTGTGAAGTATTATTGAAGAGCCTTGTTGGCCACATTTTTTGGCGACCACGCCAGGATGGCATCGTTAGAATTAGGCGATCTGGAGGCCACGTTTATCAGAAACGGTACGGCGTACGGTTATAAGGAGAATGACCTCAGAGAATATGTCGATGCTCGTTTGGCTGAAGTTAAAGAGAGAAACGAACGAGCGGAAAACCGGTCCGTGGCCCAACTGCGGGAGGAGTATGATCAGAAGTTGGCCGACATCAAACGTGAGGTCGAGTCGGTATCGCAAGCGGAGGGTCCGCGGAGCAGACTGGCGAGTACCAGTAGTGTTACGAGTCACGTGACTAAGCGTGCGACTATCAAGATGCCGAAATATGACAATCGGCAGTCGATCACCACGTACCTCGAGTTGTTCGAGGACGTGGCCACCCAGAATGGGTTTACCAAGGATGAGTGGCTGATTCGACTGAGAGTGGCGGTGGTGGGGACACGATTGGAGAAGTCGTGTAAAGGTTGCCGTCGTTATGACGACGCAAAGAGAGAGTTGCTGCTCGCCTTCGGCAAGACGCCGGAGAAGGCCTGGCGAGCGCTCACCACGACGCATCAGAACCCGGAAGAGTCCTTTTACCAGTTCTGTGTGCGGATTGCACAAGAGGTCTGCCTGTGGGCCAAGCTCACAGGTGGTGTGGACTGTAGTGGTGGTGCGGGTGATGATGATGACGGTGAGGCTGATGACGATGGATTCGGCGCAGCAGATGAGCGCATCATGGGCGCCCTGATCAAGCAGCTGGTGCTGGAGGCAGGGAGTCCTGAACTCAAGGCGTTTATGCTTGAAAGGAAATGTTACTCGCTGACATTTGGTGACTTTCAAGCGGCAGGTACGTCGTACCAAGAGGCACATGGCCGAGCACGTGGGCATGCGTCAAAGCCCAAGCCCGCACTGGAGGGTGACATAGTGACAGCGAAGTCGTTTCGAGTCACCGTGGATGCTGCTGAGCGAGCCCTCGGCGACCTGGAGTATCAGGAGCGCCAGAAGTATGTGAACCAGAACTGGTTGTGCCGGAACTGTTTGAGATGGGGACATCGCCAGGCTAGATGCAATGAGAGCGCCAAGTGCAACAAGTGCAAGGAGAAGCACCACCCGCTACTGCACCCACCCGGGAGGACTGTGAATGCCGTGTCATTCCGGAATGAGGATGTGCGCCTAATGACGGCAGTGGTTAAGGTGGTTGGACCCACCGGGAGCAGGAAAGTCCGAGCATTTGTGGACCCAGGTTCCCAGGCATCCTTCGTTTCCACAGCACTGGTTTCGGCCGTTGGAGCCAAGACCCTCAGCCATCAACGAGTGCGTGTGCAGGCATTTGGACATGACGAGTCCATGCAGTCAATGTCAGTCAAGGATATCAGCCTAGTGACGACCGAGCGAACCATCAAGGTCGAGGCCTTTGAGCAAGAGTCGCTGAGTTTGTCTCTGCCGAAACCATCTGCAGGCTGTGTGCAGCGTTGGAAGGAGAGAGGAATAGCGCTGAGTGATGTGGCTACACCTGGGGTCTCGGATGAGATCCATTTAATGATCGGTGCTGACCATGCGTTTGACCTCTTCCAAGAGAAACGGCAGAGTGGTGGAGAGACTGTCTGGCGGACGGACTTTGGCTGGCTGATTGTTGGGCCAGTGTGTGAGCCTGTACCCGGGAAGTCAGCAACGCGCACGGTGGGAGTCGTACAGTCTCAGATCGACCGACTCTGGGAAATGGAAGCGCCTGTGGGTCAGTCCAGCAACTGGCCAGCTTTCCCCATTGCCGTGGAAGACGGTCGTTTCAAAGTCGGGCTGTTATGGGCCAGTGAGGAGCGTCCACCGGACAATCGGTGGCAGGCGTTGGCAGCAGCGAATGCGCAGCTGAAGAAGCTGGGCCCAGACACCCCTGAGAGGCAGCGCTACGACGCAGTTTTGCTGGCTGAGTACATGGCGCTGGGCGCAGTTGAAGTCGACCCAGACCCGGAGCAGGATGGGTATTATATGCCTCACCATGCTGTTTTCAAAGCTGAGTCGACAACAACGAAAGTTCGAGTTGTCTTCAATGCCTCAGCAGCTCTGAAGGGTCGGAAATCCCTGAATGATGTTCTGGACCCCGGTCCGTCTCTCCTACCGAGTATTTCTGGTTTGCTGCTGCATTTCCGAGAGCGGGAAATTGCGATGCAGGCAGATATACGGAAGGCCTTCTTCATGGTCGGCCTGGAGGAAGCTGACCGTCGCTACGTCCGGTTTCTGTGGCCCAATGAGAAGGGCGAGATGACCACGTACCGCCTCACCCGTTTGCCATTTGGTGTCAATTGCTCTCCGTTTATTTTGACGGCAATCCTGCAACACCATCTGGATGCCGAAGCAGAGCAGCTTGATCCCAAGTCACGCGAGCAACTGAACCACCTACGTGAAAGTCTCTATGTTGATGACTGCGTGGCCAGTGCATCCACTCCACAGGAAGCTGACGAATTCCGCGCGCAGAGTGTTCACAGCCTGAGTACTGTCGGCATGGATTTGCGCAAGTGGCGCATGAGTACTGATGAAGCCGCAGAAGAGTCTAAGGTCCTTGGCTGTACCTGGACGGTAACTGACGAGCTGTGCTTTCCAGTCGGCAAGACGGATGACGTCAAGTTGCCCTGGACGAAGCGCACGCTACTGAAGGCGGTAGCTTCTATTTACGACCCACTCAGATTCGTGTCTCCATATTTGCTGCAGGGTAAGATCCTGATGCAGGAACTCTGGAAGCTGGCAAGTGGTTGGGATCAGCCGCTGAGTGCAGAGTCAGCGAGTATCGCTATCAAGTGGTGGCAAGACCGTCATCTGCTCCCATCGCTATGTTTCCCACGTTGGCTAGGTGACAGAAGCGACGCGCCTGCAGTGCACCTGTTCTGTGATGCATCGGAGCTCGGTTATGGCTGTTGCATCTACTACGTGTTCGACGGAGTCAGCCGGCTAGTGTTTGCGAAGTCCAAGGTGAGCCCGCTGAAAGCTCATACCTTGGCCCGCATGGAGCTGCAAGCAGCGTTCATCGGTGCCCGTTGTCTACAGTTTGTACTGGAGCAGTCATCCGTGTCACCAGCCACTGTGCACGCTTGGTCGGATTCTATGACAGTGATCCAGTGGTTGGCAGCACCTCCGTATCGCTGGAAGACATACGTCTCGAATCGTGTTAGCGAAATTCAAGCCATCGCTAAGCAGCACTCGGTTACGTGGTTGCACTGCCCTGGAGCTGACAACCCAGCGGATATCGCTAGTCGTGGTGCGTCTGTTACGGAGCTGATGGGAGATGTTTGGCAGCAGGGCCCAGCGTGGCTGCGAGATGGTCAGTGGCCAAGGAAGGAAGAACCAGTGCCTACTGACGAGTCGCAGATGGAGCTGCACGTCAAAGCAGTGCTGACACCTGATGCCAAGAACCAGTGGTGGCTTCGCTTGTCCAAGTGGACACGGGTCCAGGGAGTTGTTCGCCGGATGCTTTCCTGGAAGTACAAGGACGCAGCAGTTGTCAGTGCCAAGGCAGATCAGGTACTGTTGAGAGCTATCCAGGAGGAGTGCTTTCCGGCAGAGTTGTCTGAGCTGCGCAATGGCCGTAGCGTACCGAAGTCGTCGAAGATTGGCCAGTTCAGCCCGTTCCTCGACAACGATGGTCTGATTCGTGCGACGCTACGACTGCAGTTTGCCGACTTGGATCCCGACACGACGCACCCAGTACTGCTGGCCAAGCACTATCTGACAAGGCTGATGCTGACGAATGTCCATGTTAGCCGGCTCCACCAGGGTGTGGAAGCGTGCCTTGCGTTTGTGCGCCGCCGGTATCTGATTGTTGGTGGTCGACGCATGTTGCGTGCAGTCAAGGAGAAGTGTGTTGTCTGTCGTCGGGCTGATGCCCCTACTGCGTCTGAGAGAGCTGCACCGCTACCAGCTGATCGTGTGTTGCATCAGCGGCCGTTCTGCGTTGTCGGTGTCGATCACGCTGGCCCGCTGCTCGTCAAGGACCGCGGCATATCCAGCAAGGTGTGGATTCTATTGTTTGTGTGCGCGACAACACGTGCAGTGCATCTTGAGCTTGTCGAGAGTCTGTCGGAGGAAGAGTTCCTCCTAGCGTATCGTCGTTTCGTCGCGAGATTCGGCAAGCCTACTCTAGTTCGGTCGGATAACGGCACAGCGTTCGCAGCTGCATCCCGACGTCTCGTCAGTTCAGTGGATTGGCGACTGAATGCCCCAGCAGCACCATGGCATGGTGGGTTCTTTGAACGGCTGGTTGCTATTGTCAAGTCCCCACTGCGGCGTGTGTTAGGCAAGTCGCTCCTATCCAAGACGGAGCTACGGACTCTGCTGTCGGAAGTCCAGGATGTCGTCAATGACCGTCCGATCACGTATGTCACGGAGGACGAAGACTTGCCGCTGTCTCCGTCGATGTTGCTGGGTGCTGCTAGTGTCCAGTCTGACTCGAATGCTGAGAGTTGCTTGTCTCACACTGATGCGAACCGTCGTCTGCAGTATCTTTCGCAGCTGAGAGCGCACTTCACTGCCCGATGGACTGAGGAGTATTTGTTGAGCCTCCGCAGTCACCATGACCGCAAGGGTCATTCACTAGCAGTTGGCGATGTCGTGTTCCTGGCAGATCATACCAAGAAGCGTGTGTGCTGGAAGTTGGCCAGAATACTGCAACTGCACACTGGTCGAGATGGACGTCAGCGTGTTGCGAAGGTCCGAGTGAGCGGACATGAGTTGCTGCGGCCAATTCAACGCTTGGTGCCGTTGGAGATCTCCAGCCGCAATCAGTCACCAACTGCTGATGCTGATCGTGAGCCCGAGGATGTCGTGCCTGCAAGTATTGCTGATGATGATCCAGAGGAAGTGATTAGTGAGAAAGCCACACTCAAGCCACAGCCACAAGTACAGCAGTCGGTACGCACGCGTACACGTCTTGTGCGACGCCCTCAGAGGTATCGTGAGTGACTTGTGGATGTGTGAGATGTGCTTTGGTGGGGAGGATGTCGCAGACCGATACATTCTCTGTTTCGAGTTGTTTGCATGTGTATGTTGTGAGTGGATCACGATAGATTGAGACGCTCGAATTATTGCTAGAGTTTCTTACCTGAGATGTATTTTCGCTGCGATTGAAGTTCTGCTGCAGAAGTGTTAGGATTATTTACCACTACCTTGTTGTCACCCAGCGTCGGGTGCTAACACCCTCTGACAGGTGTAGCCCTTCAGCTTCATTCTTTTCTTCTTTCTTTCACAACCGTATTTTGAATATTTCTGTTTGTTTGATTTTGTTCTGCACCTGGTCGTTGCTTGCAGACCAGTCGCCATATTTTCTATAGTTACGCTGACTGTGCAGTCGCGTACTCATGACGTAGTAGTGTAGTGTGTCTTCTAGAAGCCGTGTCAGAGTTGTTCTCTTGACCCTTTCGCTTTCTTTGACATCACGTATCCATATCTAGAAGCCGTGTCAGATTTGTACTCCTGACCCTTTCGCTTTCTTTGACATCACGTATCCATATCTGTTCCACGGGAGCTTTTGTGAACCCGCGCGGTCGCGCGCATGGTTCCCCCGCATCTTGCTGTGTTGTACGATAATTTGGTACTACGCTATCTTCTTTATCCTTTTCTGGACATCTTGGTCCTTTTCGGGCCTTCTTGTTCAGGTTTTCTTGTCGTTTGTCTTTTGTCTCTTTGTCTTTCAATCGAGTGATTGTTGGAACCAGGTTGCCTACGATGTCTCCTACGACCCTTGTGTGAAGTATTATTGAAGAGCCTTGTTGGCCACAGGTTGTATTCGGGGTAAGTGAATTGCAAGTGTAGCATGGCTACTTTATGACACGTAATTTGTATACACATAAATAGTACACCGTAGGAATGCATGGATAGGCTGTGCGCATACTCGCACTGCCTTGTCTTCTTCTTCTCCTTGTGAGACAATGAACGAATATTGATAACTACTTACGTAACAACAAGTATGTGCTTTGAGTGCTGAGAGTATACGAGTTACAATGGTGGCAGCGGAAAAATAGTCGTCGGTTTTGTCCTCGGCTGGGAAGACGCCTCCGCAGAAGAGACAAGTTGCAGAGTCGACAAGTTCCAGAGAGTCTGAGACCAGTTCCAGCTACTCGGGAGACCAGCCCACAGACTAAGTTCTAATTTACTAGTATTGGTCATTCTATCCTTCGCCTCGTTTTCTATTCTTTACTTCTTGACTGATCGTTCGCTGTGCATGAGTAACAGTTTTGTTTGGTGTAAAAAGGGCTAGAATTTTCACTACAATTAGTTTTGCACATAGTTCTACGTGGGTGTGCGTGCATACTTTTAAAACTTACAGCTGCCCTGGCCTTGGTCTTGTAGTACTGTACTACGTAGATTATTGTGCATGCATGCACCTGCATATGACGTAGTCGTAACTCCATGATTGTACATGCAGTACTTGTGTAGCTAGCTAGCTAGGTAGACCTACGCACTACGTAGATCTACGCGTAGCTTGACACATCACGGATTCACGGTACGGGCCGCGCCGGCGGGTTGGCCGCGAGTGACGTTTGCATTTCAGGGTTTTTTTTGTAGAATTTTTTTTAATATTAAATTTTGTTTAAATTTTGAACTTGATCTCGAAAGCAAGATGGGCATGTCGAAAAAGCAGAGCCGGTCACCTAGTCCATTGTCATTCGAGATGTATGACAGGCCTGCCAGTGCCAGTGCCCCAGCCTTACCGAGACCAATCCTGTTACCCGAAGTATTTGGTCGTGCTGGAAATGAAGATTTTTCGGCCTACCTCCAACATTTCAACGATGAATGCCACCTGAACGGGTACAGTGAGGAACAAAAACTATTGTTATTACCCACAAGACTCGTAGGCACGTCCCATGAACTGCTGGAGACCATTCTCCTATCTGATGCAGACATTTCGTTTCATGACACCGTTGAAGCGCTCCGCAGTCGCCTGGAGCCACCACAGCAGGCCCAAATGCACGAAGCGCCTTTACGCCAGCGCCTGAAACTCGCCCATGAAACGCAGTATGCATATGCCATGGAGCTCCGCCGCCTTGCTGCCAAAGCATATCCAGGCCAACAGGGCCCGTTACTAGAATCGATGCTGCTGCAGATTTTCATCGATGGTCAGCCAACAAAAGATATGCGCCTGGCTCTGTCGTCGCCACGACCAGCAAGCATTGAACTGGCGGTCCAAAAAGCAATTGAGGTCTCGGCAATCTACGCCAGGGAACAGAGCCGGATGCCTGTAGAGTCTCACTTCGCTCAGGCTGTACATGTAACTGGTGACAACGATGGCTCGGCCTGCGCCGCGTTGCCGTTACGCAGCCAGCCACCTGGCCCATCACCAGCTGTACCCCGTGCTTCTGTTGCCAAGGCAAGTGCGTATGACGCTGGAGAGCACTGGCCCAAGTGCTTGAGAAGTTTGATTCAAGAATGTCAGATCTTGAAAAGAGACTCGGCCGTTTAGAAATAATTGTCGCTCCGCAAACACCACTGCAGGAGCAAGTCCCGATGGCCAGTCTCGTGTCAGTGGACGTGGTCGTGGACGGGGATGGGCGTATGGTCGTGGTGGTCGCGATGAACCGCCGATTTGTTTTCGGTGTGGACAACCTGGCCACTCTGCTGTTGATTGCCCACACAACCCTTGGCGCTCGGGAAACTGAGTTCGACTGGTGGTGTGGGACAACTCCCAGTCGTCCACGAGGAGCCCTCAGATGAGGCGCGAATCGAAGCTGTATCATCTGTCGTCCCTACCCTAGACCTCAATGTTGAAGGCAAGAGCGTAACTGCACTAATTGATTCTGGTTCATGTGTTTCTTTGTTGCATGAACAAACATTATTGTCCACGTATGGTGATGTGCCTTTGCAAGCTGCCCCCCGTTTGTGTGCGGTGAATGGTGAGGGACTTCGGGTTCTGGGTGCTGTAGATATCGAATGCTGCATTGGAGGGTGCTCATTTTTGCATGCATTTGTAGTGTCCCCTGATATCCGCCGTGATATGATCTTGGGATCTGATTTCTTGTTTGACCATGGAGCATTACTGAACGTTGCTCAAGGCACCTCAACTTTCAAAGACCTGTCAGTCCCGTTAGGAGTGAAAGCTACCAGTTTTGGTCCATCGGAACCTAGTCCGGCCGTTGCGGAGGACCCGGCGCCAGTATCTGACTCTTGTGTTAGTGATAGTAATTCTCAGGAAGACCTGAGCACGTACTCTTCTCGTGTCACTGTTGGTCGTGCATTAAAGGGGAAGTATACCCTAAAATCAAATTTTCACCAGTTGTAGTCTTCTGGGTGCTGAGTCGAATGGTCTTGGTCCGAGGAAGCTGCGACGCTCCCTTCCTACTTGAATCCCAATCGAACTCGCGCACTTCCACCGAAACTGGGTGACTGCGCCCTACTAGATGGGGATTTGTATGCAAAATGTCACTAAAAGCGCCATTTCGTTCTTATAAAAGCACGGATGACCGCGATTGGCCCATATGTTGTAGTCTTTTGGACGCTGAGTCGACTGGTTTTGGTCCGAAAAGGCTGCGATGCAGCGTTCCTCCTTTATTCCCAATCGAACATGGTTGAACAAGCGGTCACGTGCTCCTGGGTGCCCAAATCACCTGGTCACCGCGCCAGCAGGTGACAACTTTCACACCAAGGTTCAACTCGAGTTCAACTCGAGTGACAGGTCTGCACCCAAAAAAGGTCAAACAGGCTAGTAAGTAATTGTACCCTGCAGGCACGGTGACCAGGTGACTGGTGTACGCAGGAGCACGTGACCGCTTGTTCAACCATGTTCGATTGGGAATAAAGGAGGAACGCTGCATCGCAGCCTTTTCGGACCAAAACCAGTCGACTCAGCGTCCAAAAGACTACAACATATGGGCCAATCGCGGTCATCCGTGCTTTTATAAGAACGAAATGGCGCTTTTAGTGACATTTTGCATACAAATCCCCATCTAGTAGGGCGCAGTCACCCAGTTTCGGTGGAAGTGCGCGAGTTCGATTGGGATTCAAGTAGGAAGGGAGCGTCGCAGCTTCCTCGGACCAAGACCATTCGACTCAGCACCCAGAAGACTACAACTGGTGAAAATTTGATTTTAGGGTATACTTCCCCTTTAACTCTGCCTGCCGGCCATGTAGTGTTGGTGCCGTGCATGTCTGTGCAAGAGGCACCTGTAACTGTGGACTGTGTTGCTGATCCACTTGACTCATTCTTGACAAAGTTTCCAGATGTGTCTGTGACCCCCGGTGTGGTTACGGTTGGACCTGACAGGTCCCGTGTGGTAGTTGTGTTGGAAAATCACTCTGACCACCCAGTGCTTCTTGCTAAAGATGTTAACATTGCCGAGTTATCTCCTGTACCCGAGGACTTCATTGTCGAAGATAATGATCCTACTGTTTCGTCCGTTGCAGATACGCCACCGCTTGTGCTATCCCCTGAACGTGCCGAGGTAATCCGTACATATGTTGACTCTCAGAGTCATCTGTCAGTACCTGAGAAGAGCACACTTACAGAGATTCTCCGGGAGAATCATGACTTGTTTATCTTGCAGGAGGGTGATTTTGGTCATTGTGATGTTTTCCCACATCGTATTAGTACTGGTGAGACAAAGCCAGTTAAGCAGCCTATGCGTCGTTTACCCTACCACCGCCGGCAGGCTTTACAAGCTGTGCTGGATGATCTGTTGGCCCGTGGTATAATCACAGAGTCTATTAGTCCCTGGGCGTCACCCATAGTTCTCGTTCCAAAGAAGGACGGATCTCTTCGATTGTGTATCGACTACCGCAAGTTGAACAGTGTTACGGAGCCAGATGCGTACCCCATCCCACGAGTTGATGACATGCTAGACTCACTCTCCGGCTGTTCCTGGTTCACTTGCCTGGATTTAGCTTCAGGTTATTGGCAGATCGCTATGGACGAGGACAATAAGGCCAAGACTGCCTTTACCACACCGTTGGGTTTGTTCGAGTTCTCAGTGATGCCAATGGGATGTCGAAATGGTCCGGCAACTTTCCAGCGTGTGATGGAAGCGGTGCTTCATGGCTTATGCAATGTGCCGACCCAGCCATTCTGTCGCGTTTTCTTCGACGATGTGCTGAATGCCAGTTCTACCTTGACTGGACAGCTCCAGATCCTCAAGTCGGTGTTTGACCGCGTTCGTGCTGCTGGACTGATGTTCAACTTGAAGAAATGTTCGTTCTTCCAACGGAAAGTGCTCTTCCTCGGTCATCAGGTTTCGGCTGACGGATTGGCGCCGGATCCGGCCAAAGTTGAAGCTATCGAGCAGTGGGCTGTACCGAAGTCGGTGAGAGATGTACGTGTGTTTCTGGGTTACGCTGGGTACTACCGTCGGTTCATCCGTGGCTTTGCTCAGCGCTCTGCACCCCTGACTGCTCTATCAGGGAAGAATGCCAGCTTTATGTGGACAAAGAGTTGTGATGCGGCATTCACCTCTCTGAAACGGTCAATGACAACAGCCCCCGTGTTGGCGTATCCCGACTTTTCTGTTTCGTCTGGTGGCTTTATTTTGGACACTGACGCTAGCAAGGTGGCCATTGGAGCTGTCCTCAGCCAAATGCAAGATGGCGAGGAACGCCCCATTGCGTTCGGCAGCCGGGTCTTGACGAAGGCAGAGCGAAGGCAGAGAGGAATTATGATGCCTCAGACCGGGAAACGCTTGCCCTTGTCCATTTCGCGAATCAGTTCCGGCACTATTTGCTTGGTCAGAATTTTATTGCCCGCACAGATAACACTGCCCTCACCGCACTGATGTCCGTGAAGGAACCACGCGGTCGAAAAGCTCGATGGGTGGAGCAACTCGCTGAGTACACCTTCACTACTGTTCACCGGCCGGGTCGGCAGCACTTGAATGCAGATGGTCTGTCGCGTTCCTTGTTGCCGGAGGTGCAACCCTCCCATCTCGAGACTCCCGCAAATCAGCCAGAGCAAGCTAGTTCCTCTGCCACAACGGTGTCTGTGGATGTCGCCACTCCTGTACTAGCTGGTCTCTCCGCACCTGAGTTGGCCGCTTCCCAAGCTGTGGATGTTGATCTATCAGTGGTCTTGTCATGGTACAATGCAGTGAGTGGAAAATTTGTGCGTCCTCCTGAAGATTTAATTTCTGGCACTAGTCGTACCATGCGTTTGTTCTGGGCGAATGCCGAGCAGCTAAGTCTCATTGACAGCGTTCTGTACATATCACCTCCATTTTCCGATCATGATCATGTCGGTACTGCACCCCGTCTTGTCGTCCCATTTGTGCTTCAACGCAAAGCTTTGCTGGCTGTTCATGCTCTTCCGTCTTGTAACCATCCTGGTGTAGATAAAACGTTAGCTCAAACGCGGCTACGTTTTTTCTGGTTTGGAATGGCATCAGATGTTCAGGAGTTTGTGGCGTGTTGTGTCACTTGTGCACAGATTCGGCTCAAGTCTGATGCCCAGCGTGCTCCGCTCCAGCCAATGTATGCCGGCTACCCATTTCAGCTCGTAGCCCTCGACATCGTCGGTCCATTGCCAGAGACACCCCGTGGTAATCGATATCTGTTGGTTATGGCTGATTACTTCACTCGGTGGGCAGAAGCTTTCCCACTCCAATCCGTTACTGCAGAAGCTGTCGCTGTGGCTGTTGTCAATGGCTGGATAGCACGGTTTGGATCCCCTGAGCAACTGCATTCCGACCAGGGTCCGCAGTTTGAGTCTAAGCTTTTTGCTGAATTATGTCGTCTGCTGGGTATTCACAAGACCCGTACTACTCCCTACCATCCGGAAGGTGATGGACTTGTAGAGCGGCTCAATCGCACTTTGCTCGGTCTACTCTGTGCGCACATCACCCCTACATCTATTGAGTGGGATGCTACCTTCTCTCTTGTCTTGCTTTCGTACCGTTCTGCTGTCCATGCGTCCACGGGTCACAGTCCTGCTAAGTTGTTGTACAGCACTGAATTGCGTTTGCCGGCAGATGTTGTGTTTGGTTTGCCACAACCAGCGTCTCTTGAATCCACTAGTTACGTTCGCCATTTACAGTTTGCGTTGCGTGTTGTACATGCTCAAGCTCGAGAGCTCGCTGATCTGTCCCATGAGCACCAGGAAGAACATTACAACCGCCGAACCAAGGGTGCACCATTAGCTGCTGGCCAGTTTGTTTACGTAAAGGATGCTGTCATTCACCCTGGTGAACACCGCAAATTTCACCGCCCTTGGCGTGGTCCATTTCGTATTGTGTCCGTCTTTGGATCAACGTCCTACGTTGTCGATATTGATGGTCGCCATAAGACGCTGCATTTCAACCGCTTGAAACTCGCTCACCTGCCGTCGCCATCTGCGTCCCTGCCGCTGGAGGATCCAGTATCTGCTGCTCCAGTGATGCCTCAGTATGTACCACATGCCCTCGACAGCGACCATAGTCCGCTGTTGTCTACGCTCCCCCAGTCAACCAGAGCCCATCTTGCTCGCAATGCTGGACTGCCTGCTCGGTTTACTGATTTTGCTATGTCCTGAGTTATTTTATTTTTTATGTTTCTGTTTTCTTTCTCTATTCATGAGGGCGTGAAATTTTGGTAGGAGGAGGATAGTGTAGCATGGTTACTTTATGACACGTAATTTGTATACACATAAATAGTACACCGTAGGAATGCATGGATAGGCTGTGCGCATACTCGCACTGCCTTGTCTTCTTCTTCTCCTTGTGAGACAATGAACGAATATTGATAACTACTTACGTAACAACAAGTATGTGCTTTGAGTGCTGAAAGTATACGAGTTACACAAGAAGGTGTGGTGGTGCATATCTATGATGCAGGCTATGTGCAAGAAGGATATGGGAGAGGGTACGGCGGCTGCTGAGTGATGGCCATTTGAGTCGGTGCAGCAGCACGGAGTGGGTTCTGTGTTCAAAGAGGGGGAGATGCAAACAGAGGCGAGCAGCGCTCCGTTGGATGCGCTCAAGCCGGTCGTTCAGGGTTGCGGGGAGGAGTGAGAGGACAGTGCAAGCATACTCAAGAATAGGGCGAATGTACGTTAGATAGATGGAGGAGAGAGCAGAAGTGTTTAAGGAATTGCGTAGTTGCAGGAGAAGGAACTTTTTCCTGGTCGCTTTAGTGATGATGTAGTCAACATGCGAGTTCCAGCATAGATTCTGCTGTATGAGGAGGCCAAGGTGGCGATGCCTTGAGGCCACAGTGAGGTTTGTATCGTTGAGTGTGATTGATGGTGGTCTGGGAGGTGGCCGGTTGGTGTGGTAAAAGTGGATGACAGTGGTCTTACTTTCGTTGACCAGGAGATGCCAATCCTTCAGCCACTGTGCCGCGGTTGTCACAGCTGACTGGAGGTGCTCTCCTGCGGCTAGAAAATTCTCGTGAGCGGCAATGATGGCAGTGTCGTCGGCAAACTGGCTGCACTCAGTGTTGGCATTTATGCAGGCGGTTGGCAGATCAACTGTGTAGGCCGTGAACAAAAGCGGCCCCAAGACAGAGCCTTGGGGGACCCCCGCTGGAATGATTAGCCAGGTTGATTTGCTGCTCTCCATTTGCACACGTTGTCGTCTATTGGTGAGATAGGAGGCAAGCCACTGGAGGCATTTGCCATCGAGTCCGAGGTGGGCCAATTTTGCAAGCAGTCCTTGGTGCCACACCCGGTCAAACGCCTTAGATAGGTCGAAGAAGCAAGCAATTACTGTTTGCCCGGCGTCTCTTTTCTCGGTGATCTGATGGATTAACCGAGATAGCTGCTGTGTGGTGCCATCGTTTGGCCGAAGGCCTGATTGGCCGTTGGGGAGGTGCGGTTGGATGTGCTTTGAGATGCGGTCAGCAACTATCCTCTCTTGTACTTTCGACGTCACGCTGAGTAGCGATATCGGTCGATAGTTGGAGGGCTCGGTTTTGCTGCCCTTCTTGTGGATGGGGGTGACTGTTGCGTCCCTCCACTCTTGCGGGATAGTGCAACGTTCGAAGGAGATGTTAAAAAGGGTTGCTAGGGACGGCGCAAGTGAACTGGCTGCCTCTTTCAGTAGGCGGGTTGGTATGCCATCACAGCCCGGGCTCTTTGACGGGTCCAGGTTAGACAGTAACTTTGAGACCTCTTGGGCTGTTGTTTCAAATGTAGTGAGGCCAGGTGTATTGGGTGGGGGGGGGGGATGAATGGAGGGAAGTTCCTCGTGGCATCCTGTGACTGACTGTTGGCTCTGCGAGATGAAGAAAGCATTCAGGGCGGTTGCTTTTTCAGCGGGGGTTGAGAGAGTCTGGCCCTGGGAGAACATGTCTGGCAGAGTAGGTCGTTGTGAGGACTGGAGGCCGCGCATCAGTTTGTGTAGGTTTGGTGTGGAGTGGCTCGTCCCAGTGCCATTACTGACATATGTAGACTTAGCGATTCGGAGAAGGTGAGTAACTTTGTTGCGTTGGGTGGTGTATGCTGTCCAGTTGCAGGGCGTCCGGGTGCGCAAGTAGGCACGGTAGAGCCGGAGTTTTTCTCTGATGGCGTTAGTGAGCTCTGGGTTCAGCCATGGCTTTTCGGGGTGGCTAGTATGCCTTGGGGAGTGAGGTACTGCACAGTCTTTGCGGGCGCAAGTGAGGACTTTGTCCTTCCATGAGTGCCACAGGTTGTCTATGTTGGTAGTGTTCAGGGTGTCACCTTCCGGTAGCAGTTGTGTGCGTTCAATTTCGGCTTTCAGACTGCTGATGCTTGGGTTTGACCATTTCCAATGGGTGGTGTTATGGGTGGGAGGTGGTACGGCTCGAGGGGGTGCAGCGACTGGCTTGATTAAACCCCTGATGGATAGGTGGTCCGAGTTGCCGATCTGCGGGAGACTAGAGATAAGGACATAGTCGTTGTCTACATCCGTGACGACGAGATCTAGGCAGGATTTAGGGTGCCCATTCTGTACAAGAGTGGGGAATGTGACATGTTGGTGTAGAGAGTAAGTTTGGAACAGCACTGCTAGATACTCGCCAACAGCATCTGTCGTGTCAGAGTGGCACCAAGCGGCGTTCTTTGCATTAAAATCACCGAGGATAATCTTTTGCGTTGTTGTTGGTATGGCTCGTATCAGTTCCTCAAGGTGCTGGCAGAATAGCCGATGGTCGCAACGGGGTGGTCGGTAGACGCATGTTGCGTTGATGGTGCTGTCGTTGGCTGACAGTTTCAGCGATAATAGGTCAAACCTGTCTGGGGTTGTTGTAGGGACGAGTTCATGAGGTATAGTGTCGTTCGCGTAGAGAATCACTCCTTCACCTTGGCGGTCTGGGCGGTCTGCACGATGTAGTGTGTATCCACTGAGGGCAAACAGGGAGTCTGGGTCGTCCTGGGTACACCATGTTTCAGAGACAGCAATGACATCATAAGGTGGCGTTGTTCACGATGCTATTGCTGACAGTTCGTCCATTTTGGGGTAGAGACTGCGAGCGTTGAAGGAGAAGAAAGAGATGCTATTTTGTTCATTTCCGTTTTTCATAATTTTTTTTAACTGGTGGGACCTGGTGTTGATGCTGGTTCCAGTTCAGGCGTGGTCCATGGTGACTCCTGTAGGACTCTGGTCAGCTAGCTTATTTTGTTTTTGTTTTTAGAGGCATGTGGCTGTTGTGCGCCTGGGGGCGTCTGCTCTAGCTGGTGGCATCTGCGTCTGCGACGTCCGGTGTAGAGTTTCCATTCTTCCTCCGCTGCATTGAGTTTCTGCAGGAGTTGTTCGGCGCGATTTCCATCTTCCTCAAATAGGCTCTCGTCGTTGCTGTCGTCTTCCTCTGCCGTGCGAGGTGAGCCTGGCGAGGGGCAGTACATGCTTGCGCTGGGTGATAGTGCGCGGACTGCGCTCTCGTCGGCTCGATCGATATCTGTACTAGTTCTACGAGTACGAGTTTGGTGCTCATCAGAGGCACTGGCAGTGTGTCCGTGCTGGTCTGCACTTTTGCTGGGCTGGCTGTGTTCAGTGACTTCCTGTGTGGGTGAGCTGGCAGAGGTCACAGGGGACGCTACCTGTGCGTACAGTAAGCTGACCTGGCCTGTGGAGGCTGTCGGATCTGGTGCTGGATCGTCGTTTTGGGTCTGTGTGTTGCTTGTTTCGGTGATTTCCTGTACGAGTGTGCTGGCAGAGGCCGGGGTCGCTGCCTGTGCGTACGGTAAGCTGCTGGCCTGGCCTGGCAGGGCTGTCTCCAGTGTGGGATCTGGTGCTGGGTCTTCGTTTTGGTTCTGCCGCGTGTTGGTTGAAGTGCGGGTCTGTGTGTTTTGTAGCTCGTTCGATTTAGGGCAGGAGCCGGCAAGGTGATTTTCTGAGTTGCAGAGGCGGCAAGTTGGCGCCTGGCCCTCATGCTTCACGCGGAAGGTATTGCCTTCGGCTGTCCGCACGAATGATGGCACCTGCCTGCAGCCGTTGTTCAGGCGAACAGTTGCGAAGCGTACGCCTGTTCCGACAAATGCGCCCGACTTTGTGCGGGTACGGCCGTGGCGAATGGTGCCTTGCACCGTACCGTATTTTGTGAGTGCATGTATGATGGCGGCATCGGAGATCCAAATCGGGACGTTAAAGATGTGCACTTGCAAGGAGAGAGAATGGCGGACAGAAATATGTGTTTCGCCAAGAAAGAAACCGTGTTCTGCAATGGACTTAGTTGTAGATTGGCTGCAGAACGTTACCTTACAGGCTGATCCGGTAATTTGGACGGAGGCGACGTCAGCATAACCCTGGTCGATGAGGGTGTCCGCAATTTCTACTATCTTCTGGCCTGCGAGGCCGTCGACAAATATTACGGTATTGGCCTTCAATTCGGCCGGCGACATCGACCTCCACAGTGGCTCTGGGGGCTCAGGCTTTGGGCTGCCTGGCGCTGGGGAGTCATCCATGCTAGATAGGTAATACTAGTTAGAATAGCAGTGCATATATGCTTCTAGGGTGGGGACGTGGTCACGACACTCAGAGCTTCAAAACTTGCTTCTTACTCCTGGCGAGCTTTTCCAATAATTGTGCTTGCTTTTCTTTTTGAATTTAACCATTTCAGTGCCGGAGCACTTACTACATCAGTACATGGTTGGCCGGCACACGCCCGGGCACTACATGCAATACCCCCCCCCCCCCCCCCCGGGATTAAAAATATTGCCATTTCACTCACCTGTAATGGATTTTCATGATCTTAGGCTCTCTGGAAAGCAAATGATCTCTGCCGTCGATTCATGGTGCTCAATGCTCTGTGGGGTCAGGAGAACGGCCTACATACACTTCAAAAGCCGCTCCAACTCGCTTTTGCAGTGCTATTTTACACTCAGAGACAATTTCTTTTGATTTGGAGCTCACACTCAAGGTACAGCAACCATCCAAACACCAGCAGAATCAGGCTGCTCTAGCGCTCGTGTTGGTGCACACAACATGGGCTGTGCACTAGGGAAATCCTCCAACTTCAGCATGAAGTGCGTCACAGTCAAACGCCTGAAATTTAACATTCGCCCGTTTCCCGAACTTCGCACTTTGGCACTTGTGTATTTCACACCGTGCTATACCAAATGATACATCGTTGGAAATTTGCGTTCAATAGCTTTCCAATGAGCCATCATAAGTTGAATTTGAAGTAGTGAAGCCGAAGTTATAGCTGTTTATATAGTGATCTATGCTCGTTTCTATATGCTGCGTGTGTGTGACGAGTTACCTCGTCCTTGGCCATTCAGGGTGGTTGCTTCAGAACGAGTTATCTCGTCCTTGGCACTGAAAGGGTTAATCCACAGCAACTCACCATTGTTTTCACTTGCATCGGAGTACATTACCAAGCATGCCTTCTTTATAAAGGGCCTGATTGCAGTGAAGTGAAACAGTCAAGCATTCAGAGTTCATCTTTACACAGAAATCATCATAATGGTATTCCATGATAGAAATACCTACTTTGTCTTTGGCAGACAGCTGGCAATTGAATGTCACAGAAGGTGTTCTCCCATTTTCCACCTCCAGACACGCTATGAGCCAACATCTGGACACAACGTTTAGCAGGGGATGTGGTAGGCTGTTGAGCATTCCATTGAGTGTATGGTACAGCAGAGCCATCTTCAACACTTATCCAAGTGTGGGTAGTATCTGTCCGTGAGTATATACCAGTCCATATTGCTTTGGTTGGTGGTTTAATGTGGCGAATACACTCGTAATGCTCAGCATTCACTGGAGTAGCCAGTGTGGCCCCTCCTAATGAGTTGCAAAAGTCCTGGCTATTTCTGAAACTTCTCAATCCACCTACATATAAATATTCCATCCCAGTATTTCCGCATGCTGGCCACCCAGCTGTGTCAGACAATGACATAGATGTACACGTGCACACGCACACGCACACACACACACACACACACACACACACACACACACACACACACACACACATACACACACACACACACACACACACACACACAAACACACACACACACGTTTTTACCAGATTTACATATGCGGGTTGAGCATAATAATGAAGGTGATGAAGCCAAGACAACTGCAGTCGACTCGCACTTCGTCAAACAAGCAACATCTGTCAGCCCGTACCAATTGAAGTGAGTTGTACAATGATAATGTTTTCTCAATATTGTCACGTGGTAGATGTGCGTTGCATTTGGCTGTGTTAGAAGGGTTTGTATATTCGTAAGTTAGATCCTGAACTTTTGGTACAGAAAGAAAATGTGTTGTCGCTACAATTGTTTGCTGTTACTCCTTGTCAAGGTGTTAACAATGTGTTTGCTCACTATGTTGTTGTCACTTTTATTTTTTTCCTTTGAGTTTAGTGTCGTTCTGGACATGATAATTTTCCACCTTGTCACGAGTGTTGTTATCTCATTATCTTTATGCTATATATGTTTTAGTCTTTCCAACTTGAGCCATTCCCTGTACAATCCTTGATGAGAAGGGATTGAAAACATTCGGATACTGCTGACAAGTGCCTTATTTGGCTAGATGTGTGTTTGCGTGTATACTTGCGACCCAAAACTTAAAATAAAAAAATAATACGCCATTATCATCAGCATTATCATTCTCTACTGATGAGCTCCGACAGGGAGCGAAACAGCTGTCAGAGGCGTGGAACAATATTATCTCTCAATGGATGTGTCCTTGCTGGTGTCTGTATGGTTCGGCTGAGAGCCAGTGGTTGTGATGAGTTGGGAATGCAATAAATAATAATAAAAGTAAAAATAAAAGTTATCGGTATCGGCTTTATTGGGAGTATTCGGTCCCAACAGACCTGAAACTATCAGCAAACAGGCCCGATCTGCTCCTTGTTGATGACAAGGAGCACATCGCATACATCATAGACATCAGCGTCCCTGGCACGGTGAGAACAACATCAATAAGAAAATGGCTGAAAAGCGCTGGGAATATTATGACTTGAAGCGGGAGATTTCCAGAATTTGGTCCCTCACCCAGGTTGACGTGGTTCCTGTGGTTGTCGGTGCCCTGGGAGGCTTGGTGAGAGAGACTCATCAATGCCTTCGGACTGTGCAGGGAAGAAACCTGCCTATTGTGCAACAGGAGGCTATTAACTCCTTTAGCGCGAGCGTCGTACTAGTACGACGCACATGAGTTGCATGCCCCACGGCCGTCGTACTAGTACGACGCGCGCTGTACACTGTACAGTAAACCTGTATCTCATAGTCGTGGGGTCCGTGTTGAGTACATCGTGACTTGTTCAAACTATCGTAGCTCACTCCATTCTTGGTCAATTCTCACAATCGAAACATGTATCTGCAAGAGAAAACTCTCAGCTGGCGATAGAAACAATCGCCAAAGCGATACGACTACCGGTTGTTGAGATATGCAACTCGACACGGCAAATTTCAACTCGTTTTTTTGCGCAGTCTGCAGAACGCGTATTTTCCATCATGGATCATTTTTGCGCTACATGCTGCCATGGAAACAAGATTCAAATGGTGGTAGTGGATCCCGTGAGTCATCACAAAAAAATTGAGCTCGATACGAGCAAGGAGATCGAAATGGCAGCTGAATATTTGAGCTCGGTTAGTCTTGGCCGTGCTCAAGTCTGTCGAGCGCGTGGATGAAGTTTGCCAGACTGTAGCACTGGGTGTTGGTTTTGCTCCGAGCTGGGTTTGATATCAGTTTGTCCCTTGTCTCAGTACCTTTCCAGGAAGCCCAAGATCATGAAATTCGTCCAAGGGAAGGTAAAGTTATCGATCCTTGAGCAGCTAGTACTTTCATGGGAAAATGCGACTTTTACAGGTGTTGACGTGGGGCGCGTTCAGGTAGCGTCGTGCTAAAGAGGTTAAAGGTTCGGTTAAAATTCTAAGAACTGTCCTTATCTTAACATGTAGATGCACATCAGTAACGTTTTCATGTTCAATAGCGACTGATAAAGATATTTCCTTTGTTACTTCCTTCATTGGTTGATGTACTTTGATTTAGCACTCTGATGCAGGCCAGTTTAGGTTTTTGCACTTGGCTACAATTTGCATAGGCCATACTTGAGTCCTGGTGTCGGCTTTTGTCCCTTGTGCTACTTCAGAGCGGACTCTAGAGGTGTCAGTAATAGACTGGTACTGATTCCGAAGTCATAACAATCCCATAACAACATCATTCGGCAAACCAAGTTTCGAGCTATGACCGATCTCAACGTCTTTATCACTTGTAGAATACCTGTCGCTGCAAATTCTTTATTATTGGTTTGATATGTGACATGCCGACATGCCGACATTCCCATTAAGGCCAGAGGAGATAGCGGGTGATAATAACCAATATAGATGGTAAGTATGTATTGCACAAGAGCGTTGTTCTAGAGGCATAAACACAGACTGATATTGTGGAGTAGGATCGACAGCGAACGCTATCTGCATCCTAAGTGAATGTCTTGCACTTACTCAGTGATCGGCTGGACCATGGTGTCAGGCCGCTCCGCAGCTGTAGGAGCAAAGGTCCTGAAGGCATACATCTTGTTCCGGGACAGGGCATCAGCGATGATATTGGAAATTCCTGGCAGGTGCGATGCTCGGATCAGGAAATTGTGCTTCACACAGATTGAATACAGGGTGCAGATGAGTGCCATGACTGCAGGAGACCGGCTTGTGCCCGTCTTCAGGCACTCCACGACAGCTTGGTTGTCGCAGTGAAACTCCGCACGCAGCCGCAGCCACTCGATCCCCCATGTGGCGCAGACCGCGACAATAGCGAAGAGCTCCTAGAAGGTGATGCTTAGTTCCAGATGATGCGGGGACCAGTCACCTCTGAACCAGCGACCATTGAAGAAGGCTCCAAATCCAATGGTGCCATTTGCGTCGGTTTGCAACTGGAGGTCAGCGCTGGGCAACCACTTCTCCAGCAGGAAACATGACTTTCCATTCCATGTTGACAGAGTCTGGTGCCACCAGCTCAGGTCGCCCTTGGCTGAGGCGGAGAGGTGCAGCATTCGGTGAGATGACATCTCAGATGTGGCCTTGTCGAGGTCATACAGGCGGCGTAAAAATGTACAGGCGGCCGGAAATGCTCTGGAAGTGAACGAGAGATGGCCCAGGAGTGAGGCGAGTTCGCGTTTGAGAACGCAACCCTTGCGCGGTCAAATAGGAAGAAACATACTGCATATTACGGATGGCCGACAGGTGATTGGAAGAACTATGAAAAACCAGATAATTATAGCAGCAGAATGGCCTATCGTGAAACCGTGAAACAACCCATGCTACCCAAAGTGAGACAAGGAGTGATCAGAATGACGGGTAAGGAGCCCGGCTAATCGGCTAAAATTGATGGTGGTCTCCACAGAATGCAGACGCTGAGGTGGCGGACTGTCCCCTGCCACATTTGACTTCTGGGTGCTTCCCGCGGCATTGAAGGCACACGTGGGCACGATAGCAGAATGAGTTGTTGCACTGGTCCCTGTTGAAGTTGCGGCAGATAGGCTTCCCAAGATGGGTTGGCGCGCTGGACTGCGGCGGACCTCCACTCCCAGCACCGTCGGATGGAGGCCCTGGTCTAAAGTGACACCGGGCCTGGGCCACTGGGTGCACCAGAGAACAGCGCGAACATGGCGGGCGACCACGGCTGGTGAATGACGACTGCCACAAATTAGAGTCGATGATGGCCCAGTCGTACGACAGTGGTTGGGAGGCTATGGCGCGCCGGAAGCGCCTGTCATAACTTAGCCATGCGTCCACGTGATACGAGTTATTTGCATCCAGCATAGTGGCCTGATATGTGGGTGTAGTACGAGTGCAACTCCTGTGGGGTCAAATGTTGGAGAACCCGCAGTCAGCACTGAAGTGGTCGAAACGGATTTGAATTAATTTTGAAAACTACGAAGTCGATGAGGGGACTACTGAGGTTACTTCAGCGTTGAAAAACCTGACAGATACTGAGCCAGACATGTCGTCCGCACAGGCATGACAGCACACCCCAGAACTCCCCTCGCGGACGTCGAAGTAAACATTGCAGAGCCAGATCTAAAACGGACAAAGCGACTCCTATCAGAAGTGGCATCAAACATCAACACCAAAGCGATCCACACTTGGTTCACGCCTGAACGTCGAGGCATGAATGCCAGCACTGAGTCCTCAGCAGAGTTGGCAACTGGGGTGAAGAAGAAGGATTCCCGGAAACCAACAAATGTAGCTCCAGGCTCACGATTTAGTCCGCTTGCCAGAGTCTAACCGTGTCTTGAGAAAAAATGCAGAACTATATCTATAATGTAACACCCACAGCACCACCTACCTCCTCGACCCAGTCGCTCAGCATGGGATTTCTGAATGTGTGTAGTGTTCGGCGGAAGGTAGCAGAATTTCAAACGTTCATCTCGACACGAGGCATTCACGTTCTCGCAATAGCCGAGACATGGTTGACCCCGGATGTGTCCGATCAGGAGTTGTCCATCCCGCACTTCAAGCTATGCAGAAGAGACAGACCTGATCAGCGAGGTGGCGGAGTTGCTGTGTACTGTCAGCAGTCACTGGCTGTTCGACAATGGGCCGATTTAGAGTGCGAGCTAGAGATGCTGTGGCTGGAGATTCTAGCCCCAGGTCGACATGGAACGCTCCTCCGCTGTTGTTATCGGCCGCCAAATAGTTCTGCTGCCTACTGGACCGCACTGGATCAGAACATTGAGCAAGCTGTTCAGGGATGTCAGCAGTCCACTGTGCTACTTGGCGACTTCAATGTTGATTTTAGCAATCCAACTTCTCCATCTGTATCCCCCTTGTACAACATATACTTTCCCACTACACTCTCTGCAATTATGTTACATCGCAGCGCAAACTGTGGAGAGTGTTGAATGTTGTAAATGGCCGTCAAAAGAAAGCCCAGGTCCCACAGGCATCCCTACAGGATCTCAGTGAAACATTTGGTAGTGTCATACATGACCCAGCGCGTCCCACCACTCTTCAAGCTCCCTTGCGACCAACCCAACAATGTGGTTTCTCTGCTCTCCAGCCAGTCGCAGTTTCTGCCGTCGAGTCCTGCTTGAGTTCTGTGGACTCAAGTAAGGCGACTGGCAGTGATGGTGTGCCTGGCCTACTTCTACACAACTTCTCCTCAATATTGGCACCCAATCTCACCAAAATTATCAACTATTCGCTCAGAACAGGTCAACTTCCTTCCACCTTCAAATCCTCACATGTCACCCCTCTGTTTAAGGGTGGCGACCCAACCTCACCTACAAACTACCGCCCAGTTTCCCTGCTACCCATTATCTCCCGTATTCTGGAGGCATTTGTAAAGAAACAGCTCACCACCTATCTCGAATCAGCCCAGCTTCTACCCACCAGCCAATTTGCCTATCGTAAACAACACTCCACAGAGGATGCACTTGTCCTCGCAGTCAACAGATGGTCTCTAGCCAAATCTCGACGAGAGTACACTGGAAATGTGTTCGTAGATATGTCGAAAGCGTTTCATTGCGTTCAGCACGAGCGTCTTCTGACTGAACTCTTCTCTCTTGGCATATCTGGTATCCCACTCACTTGGTTTGCCGATTACCTTTCAGGCCGCTTCCAGCAGATCAGAGTTCAAGGACATCTCTCTCCTGCCGTTTCTTGTTCTCGTGGTGTCCCACAGGGCAGCGTTCTTGGTCCCCTGCTATTTGTCCTGTGCACTAGCACATTGAGCGCAATCCTGCCACCGGCGGTAAACCACCAAGAATTTGCAGACGACATTACTCTCGACTGCTCAGACACCGACCCCACTGAAGTATGCCGAACCCTCAGCCATGACATCACAAGCCTCGCCATGTGGCTAGAAGATATTGGTTTGCTGCTGAATGCAGCAAAAACTCAGCTTCTCTCCATAAAGCCCCGTGGCGCAGATGGCACACAGCCTGAGGTGTTCTGCCATGCTGACAAACTTGCTGTCACACCTTCGGCTAAGTATATCGGGGTAATACTCGATGATGAGCTGTCCTGGAAGCCCCACATTGCACACCTGAGCCGCAAGACTGCTACGACCATTGGCCAGCTCTGGAGACATGGTCAAGGACTCAGTTTGCGCACAAGACGCACTTGGTTCCTTAGCATGGTCCTCTCTCAGCTATGCTATGGTTCGAATAGCTTTGTTCCTGGACTTTCTGCCCAGTTGCTTGGACGTCTGGAGAAGAGTTTCAAAGCCGGCATTCGTGCAACCTTGCAACAGCGCTTTCTCACCCCCACCGCACCGCTTCTGGCACTTCTTAGTATTGTCAGCCTGGCACACACATACACTCAGAAAGTTCTAATTTTTGTACACCGCTGTATCAATGGATATTGTAGCCCACTCCTACAGCAACTCTTTACAACGACTGCTCCAAACACCGTGCTAAACGATCAGCGCATCACTAGGGGCCAAGTTTCCTTGCTCCAAGTCCCTTTCCTTCGCGGGCCTTCTGGTCGCTCGAGTATGATGTTTCACGGCAGTATTGCATAGAACGCCCTCTCGGCTGATGTAAGATCGATAACTGCTGCCGATCAATTCAAGAGAGCCCTATCTGATATTGACGTACTTAACTTGTTAACTCTATGCCAGAAGTCCAACAACCCTCGCTGTACTTCATGTTCCCTGGACTGCTAAAAATTGTCCCCATCCAACAAAGTCTGCCAATGTTCACACATCATGAAATGCTTCCACTACCTGTTATTTGTTATCACAATTTAAAAAATTCACACAAATTGAGTGTCAGCATACACACAATGTCATAACAAACATTTCTATAATAATAATTATACCGCTTGCATGTCTTTATCTCTACACATTTCCTCACATAATTTCAAATAATCTACGTGGAGATGAAAGTTTAATAATAGCTTTGAAAAGTATGAATGCCGCAGACATCACCACGCAACATGACAATTTGTTCAAGGTTTGGTTTTGTGTGTTTCCAAAATCGATTTTCACGCTCCGATCATCAGTGGAAATACAGAACTAAAGAGATCAAGGAAAAAACAAAGGTCAAAAATCCAAAAAAGTGTGACACATGACGGGTAACTTGTGGTAAGTATTAAAAAAGTGAGAACTAAAATAAAGAGTAAGTGTGACAAACGGGCATGAACAGTGCAGAAACAACTCATGAACACGGGGTGCAAACTCACGAAATAACCTAAGTGCTAAAACATGTTCTTTTTGCTTACACCGTCAGGCGAAATTACTGGTCAGTCGGCGACACGCATTTTTCACAAAAATTTGCGTTTGTCCTGCTGGGAGAGTATGCGTGTTGTCGCGAATTCAATATTACGTAACATTCGCGAATGCTAAAATAACTCAGTTTGAATGTTTCACGTAACTTTTCTCCTTTTTTTGTCTATCGCCATATTTGCCATGGCGATGTGCAGTGCTGGCAGTTTTTCATACGCATGCTTGATCCTTTGGCGATCATCTTTTTGCTTGCTGACTACACTCGAGGAGTTTCAGTTTCTTATCCTAATGGTACGTCTGACGACGATCAAGTCCAATCCTTGTTGCTCTGTGTCTAATGTCAGTAACAATTAATCCAGTAATGATAGAGCTACAATTGTAGAGCTCTCTCGACTCAGCGAATAGAATAATTATTTCAGTCATACAGTATTTTGTGAGTGGCAATCAGGCCGGGAAATTCAAACTGTATTTATGCCACCACAAACTGGTGCCGAAACCCGGGATTTGATAATTTAGAGCCATGAGCTCCCCGGCTGTTACTTCGAGACTTTCTCCGAAGCAGAGAACTGACAAGAAGTTATTGGACAGAAAACATGCTGACCTGGAAAAGGACCTTGAGAAGTCAGATGAATTCTCAGCGTACCGAACAACTCCCAACGATCAACTGGAAGACGCCATAGCAAAGCTAAGTCCTTTTTTGATTGTTGGGAGTTGTCGCGAATTCAATATTACGTAACATTCGCGAATGCTAAAATAACTCAGTTTGAATGTTTCACGTAACTTTTCTCCTTTTTTTGTCTATCGCCATATTTGCCATGGCGATGTGCAGTGCTGGCAGTTTTTCATGCGCATGCTTGATCCTTTGGCGATCATCTTTTTGCTTGCTGACTACACTCGAGGAGTTTCAGTTTTCTTATCCTAATGGTACGTCTGACGACGATCAAGTCCAATCCTTGTTGCTCTGTGTCTAATGTCAGTAACAATTAATCCAGTAATGATAGAGCTACAATTGTAGAGCTCTCTCGACTCAGCGAATAGAATAATTATTTCAGTCATACAGTATTTTGTGAGTGGCAATCAGGCCGGGAAATTCAAACTGTATTTATGCCACCACAAACTGGTGCCGAAACCCGGGATTTGATAATTTAGAGCCATGAGCTCCCCGGCTGTTACTTCGAGACTTTCTCCGAAGCAGAGAACTGACAAGAAGTTATTGGACAGAAAACATGCTGACCTGGAAAAGGACCTTGAGAAGTCAGATGAATTCTCAGCGTACCGAACAACTCCCAACGATCAACTGGAAGACGCCATAGCAAAGCTAAGTCCTTTTTTGATTGAATTTCGTACCTCTGTCTCTTCTTATGGGAAGGTGTGTGAATCATTTGGGGATAGTCTGTCAAACCCTGCGGAAGACGTTGAGGCTGCTGTTGACTGGCACCTAGACCAATTTGTCCAACTTGAGAGACGAGTCCTCTCTTTGAATGCTACCCTCTCGTACTTGGAGAGCAGACGCCCCTCAACTCAAAATGTACAACAGCAAGTACCCTCGCAGGATGCTGCCACAGCAGCACTCATTAGCACCATGGAATCTTTGATAAAGGTGCAGACCAGTCAGCAGCAACAGCAATCAGGTCCAAGTACCAGTACTAATTCTAAGACCACAGCCAATGTTTCGTTACCGAAACTTTCATTGCCTACGTTTGATGGGAATGTCATGAAGTATGCTGAATTCTCAGATATGTTCCGTTCTTGTGTTGATAATAACTCACTGTTATCTAATGCCGAAAAGCTCACGTATCTCAAGTCTTGCCTCAGGGGGGGATGCACTAGACGCAGTGTCTGGTTTCCTATGTACGGATACAAACTACCAACCTGTTGTCGATATCTTACAAGAAAGATTTGGTAATACTGAACGGGTCATTCATGCTCGTTAAACTACACTCATGGGTATCCCTGCTTGTTCAAACAAAACCCAGTCCATCAGGTCATTCTACGACCAAGTTGAAGAGCAGTTACGCTCCTTGCAAGCATGTGGGCAGGATATCAACCAAAGTGTATTTGTATCGATGATATTGTCAAAGCTTCCCCAGCATGTTGTTCTCCAGTTGGAGTTGAAGAAAGTTAAAGTTCACTGGTCGGTGAAAGATCTCCGCAAAGCAATTCAGGAATATCTCATGGCCAAAGAAGCAGCAGAGGCACAGTCCTCACTGGCCACACCAAATCCGCCGAAACATACGGAACACAAACCGAGATCAACGTCAAATCAGTCTGCTGCTGTTCTGTTAGGCAATTCACGTCCCACCGAACGGCAACCACGGTGTCACTTTTGTCAAGGCAAACACTTTTCTGACGAATGCAGTACATACACGTCTGTCGATAGTCGAAAAGCCAAGCTGAATGACCAGTGTTTCCGGTGCCTCCGAAAGGGACACCCAGCGCGAGCGTGCTCTAGTTCTCGTCTTTGCTATCATTGCAGACAACCCCATCACCGTAGCCTGTATCCGCAAAAGTTTGCAACAAGCGCATCCACTCTGAATGCTGATGCCGAGGCGTACACTCCACAGCATACTTTAATAGCACTAGGCGAGCACACTTTCATGCAGACGGCAGTCACTACAGCACATCATGGAACCGGACAGTGTGAAGTACGGATTCTTTTTGACACTGGCGCAACTAGGTCATTCATCACATCTAAGGCACGTGACATTCTTAGCTCACCGACGATCCGCAAGGACACCTTAGCGACATCAGGCTTCGGTAGCTCCGACAGAAGAATTCAGTGTCTAGATGCCACGGAAGTACTTATCAAGATAGCAGATGGATCGAAAATGCCACTGTCACTAAATGTTGTACCGGTCATTTCCAGCCCGATTTTGAAAGTGCCGGTAGTCGTGAAGAACCGCCCTGAACTAGCAGGCTTCCGTCTAGCTGAACCGTTGTGTGAGTCAGAAGAACGTGTCAGCATTGATATACTGATAGGAGGAGATTACTACTATGACATTCTCCTTAGTGACCGAGTAACCTTCTCCGATGGACTCATTCTCCTCAATTCAAAGCTAGGCTACATCCTCGCAGGCAAGTCATCAGAGAAGTGCAGCGAGGCCCAAACCCTGTTCGTGGATAGCGAAACGCCTGATCCACTCCAGCGATTTTGGGCTATAGAAGACGACACAACCACAGTAAATGCTTCAACTAGCGACACTGAAGCCATGCAGGCTTTTGAAGATAGTATCACTCAAGACAACAACGGAAGGTATGTCGTCAAGTGGCCTTGGCGCTCTAACTCGCCCCCACTACCCAACAACTTCGGTCTTGCGTACGGTCGCCTGAACTCACTACTCAACCGTCTCAGGCAGGAACCGTCGAAGCTTCGAGCCTACAATGACATCCTTGCGGAACAGCTAAAGCTAGGTGTAATCGAGGAAGTCGACAGTCAAGGAAGCCAGTTCCTCACCCATTACTTGCCGCATCACTGCGTCGCAAAGGATAGCACTACGACAAAGCTCCGTCTTGTATACGACGCTTCCGCGAAGTCGTCTCCGAACAGTCCATCACTAAATGAATGTCTTCACCGCGGTCCAGTACTGTTACCAGATCTCGCCGGCGTTCTTTTGAGGTTCCGCCTTGAACCCATCGCTGTCTCTAGTGATGTAGAGAAAGCATTTCTCCAACTTTCACTCGCTAACGAAGATCGAGACGTCACGAGATTTCCTATGGGTTCGAGATCCTTTCCAGCCACCCGCTGGAGGAAATATCATCACGTATCGCTTTTGTCGAGTACCATTCGGAGTTATCTCGAGCCCTTTCTTGCTCGGAGCTACCATCCAACACCACCTTGAATCATCCGGTAGCCCAGAGGCATCCAACATCATGCAGAATACGTATGTTGACAACGTCCTTCTTGGTGTAGACTCCGTCTCGACTGGTATCAACCTCTACCATCACGCCAAGTCAGTCTTCGCCGATGCCTCCATGAACCTCAGACAGTGGTCCTCTAACTCAGCAGCCCTCATAGAGAGCATCCCAGAATCAGATCGTGCGTCTGGCGAACACCAGAAGGTCCTTGGGCTAGATTGGCACACTGTTACTGATCACCTCAATGTAGCAAACACATCAGCGTCGGACACACTAGTCCGAACCAAGCGCGAGTTACTTCAGGCCGTAGCTCAGTTCTTCGATCCACTTGGCATCCATTCGCCCATCGTCGTGAAGGCCAAGCTACTCTTACAGGAAGGAAGTGTGGCGGCAGAAGCTCCAATGGGACGAAGCACTCCCAGTTTCTATTCTCCACACGTGGAAAACTCTCGCTGCAGAACTCGACGATGCTACAAATCACAGCATCCCACGTCCATGCTGCATTCCAGAAGCTGACCAACACACACTTCATGTCTTCTGCGATGCTTCGCAAACTGCCTATGCTGCAGTTGCATACTTGTCATCATCGTCCGGATCTGCTACTGAATCGCACCTCATTCTTAGTAGATCTAAGTTAGCTCCGCTCAAGCCGTCTCCGAAGTTAACCATCCCAAAGTTGGAACTCATGGCAGCAGCACTTGGTGCCGATCTCATCGCCTTCTTGAAAAAGCAGCTCCCGATTAATCTTGATCACATTATTCTATGGTCCGATTCTACATGTGTGCTAGGATGGATCAACAGTCGCAAGGACTTACCTTCCTTTGTCCAGCGTCGAGTCACTCGGATACGTAAATCTGAAGCCGAGTACCGCTACGTTCCTTCGCGAGACAATCCAGCTGATCTCCCGTCGCGAGGAACATCTTCTCACCTCTCCGAAGAGTCCATCTGGTGGCACGGCCCAGAGTGGTTGCAGAACCCACTCGTTCCAGAACCTGAACAGCCCAATACGGAAGAATCGAGGTCTCCGTCCAAAAAAAAAGGAGGTAGTCCACCCTCGGTTTCATTACATCCGCTCAAAAAAAAAGGGTGTAGTGATCCTATTGAAGCTGTCTCTCTTGTTGTTGGGGAAGATCCTTCGGAACCATTTGATCTAAGCGCGTCGGACTTCTCAACAATGGGTCGACTTGTGCGTGTCACAGCATGGGCTCAGCGTTTCATCCGAAACTGCAGAAAATCAGCAACCAAGAAACTTAAAGATCAGCTCACTGTTCCCGAACTGTGTAGTGCACGCAACCTGTGGCTGCAGTCATCCCAGAGAAACCACTGTACCGACGTAGTATCAGCCATCCGGGAACAAAGGAAGAACAACACCGTACAGTCTCTTCGTCTCTACATCGACGACAGAGGACTCATCCGAAGCCGTGGAAGACTTGAACATGCGAACCTTCCACCTAGCTCTAAGTTCCCCATTTTCTTGCCTCATAACTCAGCTGTAACACGCCTGCTCGACGAAGAGCATCACCGCATCCTCATGCATCCTGGAGTGTCGCATGCTCTCGCTAGTATAAGGGAGAAGTACTGGATCCCTAAAGGCCGCAGTACCGTAAAGACCATCCTAAAAAAGTGCATCACATGCCGTCGAGCTGAAGGTGGTCCGTTTGACATGCCAGCAATGGCTCCATTACCACCGGAAAGAGTCAACGTAGCAGAAGCATTCCTATACACCGGCGTCGACTACTTTGGTCCTCTCTTCGCGAAGACAGCTGAAGCATCGGTAAAGGTTTGGGTAGCCCTCTTCACATGCCTATCAACACGCGCAGTCCATCTCGAGCTTGTCACGGATATTTCTTCAGAGCAATTTCTACTAGCCTTCCGCCGTTTCGTATCACGTAGAGGTGTGCCCAGAGCGATGTGGTCAGACAACGCGCCACAGTTTAAAATGACGAAGACAACCCTCGACAAGGCTTGGAAGGAGGTGATCAGCGACCCAGCAGTAGCCGACACCATCACGGCACGCGGCACCGACTGGCACTTTAGTGTGCAGCACGCCCCTTGGATGGGTGGAATTTATGAGCGAATGGTAGGGCTTGTGAAACGCGCTCTCCGCAAGACTGTCAGATCAGCCCACCTGACCCCAGACCAGTTGCGGACATTTCTTACTGAAGCGGAGGCCGCAGTTAACAGTCGGCCTCTCGTTTACGTGGGGGGAGACACACCTATGGCTAGCACTGATGTGATCACACCTTCCTACTTTCTATCTTTAAAACCTAATTTAATGTTTCCTGAGTTAATTGATGAACAGAATATCTACCCAGATTTTTTGTGTCGCCTTTCTTCTGCCTCTTTTTGTTACAGGGGTGGAAGAAAGGCCAAGCCCTCGTCAAGGACTTCTGGACAACTTGGCAACGGGACTACCTGCTAAGTCTCAGAGAGCGCACCAGTGCTGGACGCCACAAGCGAGGCACAGAAACCTACGTACCCAGAGTCGGACAGCCGGTCCTCATGGGTGACAGCCAACCACGCGGCACGTGGAAGCTAGGCGTAGTCCAAACCATCCACACGGGGAAGGACAACGTCACTAGGTCTGTGACACTCAGGACCACTACAGGCAAGTCGTTGCAGCGCCCAGTTAGTACCCTGTATCCACTAGAATGTGAGTTACCCGATAGTGTGGATGTAACATGTGAGGATGTACCTTCACCAACCCCAGTACCATCTCAAGATGTGCATACACCTGCTGTTGATGTAGCGTCCACCATTAATACCAGACCGCAGCGCAGAACTGCAACACAGAGCCGGCGTCAAACGGTCGCTCTGAGAGACTCCAATCTTGTGTAAACACCACTCGTTCGAGTCAGGTTACAATAACACGGATGATTTCTTGCAATATGTCAAGCTGAGAACCAATCTCAGACAATCCGTTTACTTTCAGCTCTCCCATGTATTCTTTGCTATTTCAGTCAGATTCTCAGTCGCAGTATTTCAGTCATACTGCTTTCAGCTCTCCCATGTATTGCTATTTCAGTCAGATTCTCAGTCGCAGTATTTCAGTCATACTGCTTTCAGCTCTCCCATGTATTGCTATTTCAGTCAGATTCTCAGTCGCAGTATTTCAGTCATACTGCTTTCAGCTCTCCCATGTATTCTTGCTATTTCAGTCGGATTCTCAGCCGCAGTATTTCAGTCTTACTGCTTTCAGCTCATGCTACGTCAGTGTAGCTTCCGATCCCCTTTATATTATGGCTATTTCAGTCTAGGTCTTAGTCAGACTATTGTCAACTGTACTGCCTACAGTTTCAGCGGCTGTGTGTTCGCTCAAATTCAGTGTTTTCTTCTTTCATTCTTACGCTGCCTTCAAGCAGTTCAGCCTAGTTCTCAGTTTTCAGGTGTACTTGCCTACACTTCGATAAGTAACTTCAGTCCCAAGTCACTTGGACTCAGTGTCAGTACTCGCAAAGTTTTCAGTTACAACCACTTTGCCTCAGCACAATTTAGAATTTCTTTCATTTTCTACCTTTGTTGCGTTCACCACATTTTTTCTCTCTTGCTGTCTCGGGAGTGTCGCGAATTCAATATAACGTAACATTCGCGAATGCTAAAATAACTCAGTTTGAATGTTTCACGTAACTTTTCTCCTTTTTTTGTCTATCGCCATAATTGCCATGGCGATGTGCAGTGCTGGCAGTTTTTCATGCGCATGCTTGATCCTTTGGCGATCATCTTTTTGCTTGCTGACTACACTCGAGGAGTTTCAGTTTTCTTATCCTAATGGTACGTCTGACGACGATCAAGTCCAATCCTTGTTGCTCTGTGTCTAATGTCAGTAACAATTAATCCAGTAATGATAGAGCTACAATTGTAGAGCTCTCTCGACTCAGCGAATAGAATAATTATTTCAGTCATACAGTATTTTGTGAGTGGCAATCAGGCCGGGAAATTCAAACTGTATTTATGCCACCACACGTGTACTCGAGTCTCATCCTGAGCACGTTTTTTTCTTCTTTTTTTCAGCTCCAGTATAGCTGTATTTTTCATTGCAAAGCCGTCCTCGATTGTTGTGTTCGTTGTTCAAACGAAGTGGACATTCAATCATGAAGGCAGAGGACATAGGAGCCTGATTGGAGTTTCTCGTGGCGTAGGACGGCCACACAGAGACACTTTGGGATTTTCTGAATATAAAATACCGTAAGCACGATGCTGAGATCAATTTGTGCGATATCAAATTGTTTGTGATCTACCACATCGAGCAGAACGGGATCCAAACACAAGCTTACCGACAGTTAGGCTGCCGACCTGACTGGACAAATGATCCCTGGCTTCACCAGACGCCAGAAGTCGGACACCATGTCCTTTGCCGCGACGTCCATCTCCAAAAAGAACTCCA
Organism: Sycon ciliatum; assembly: GCF_964019385.1. Taxonomy (NCBI): domain Eukaryota; kingdom Metazoa; phylum Porifera; class Calcarea; order Leucosolenida; family Sycettidae; genus Sycon; species Sycon ciliatum. The sequence goes on along the minus strand of NC_088651.1, from coordinate 11,330,372 downwards.
TCTTCGTCGTGAAAAGCCTTGAAATACTCAATATTCAACCGAGATTCGTGGTCTCACCCTTTCTCAGATCAAATCATTTTTTGTTGTAGCAGTTGCAGAGCAGATCCCCGCCACTACTTCAACAGAAGATGGCTCCAAAGCATGCCTGGAACAAGCCATATCGAGGTTGCAAGCCACCCCTCTCAGCACATTTTTTGAAGAAATTCGAAATTTCAATGGTGGAAGATATACTATGAAGAGAATTTCAAAAAGTATGTTTCGCGGAGCGATCGCTCAACCTACGTCACTCAAACTTTGCAGGATGGTTCAGACGTACATGCTAGGCATGAAACCACAGAATTATCATAGCTGACACACAGAGTCACACACACAGCAGATTCGTGTGCACAGATACTAAATTAGTGGACGTCGTCATCTTCTTCCCGCTGATCTCAAATGTACTATGACGTGCTATTTCGCCTGACGAAATCGGGCTTATGCGTACGAATACAAACAGCTTCAAGGACCTTCAACTGCTGGTCATAACGGGCACGACACAGTACAGAGAAGTGGGAATCATCATAAACACTCAAACAATCGGGACGAGATAACAAATGCAAGTACACAGCTGACTTCTTACGAATTTCACCCTCATCAGCTCCATCACCTTCCCTGCCACCTGACTCCTTCTCGTCCGTTTTATCACCATCACCACCAGCCGTCTCATCGTCATCCGCCTCGTCGTCATCCGCCGCCTCGTCATCACCCGCCTCGTCGTCATCTGTATCCTTGCCGTCATCCGCATCGTCGTCATCTGTATCCTCGTCATCCGCCGCATCATCACCCAACTCATATTCACCACCAGCCAGTCGTCTGATACCATCAATGTTCTCCTTCCTACGTCTGTCCCGTGCCACTGTCCTTACCTTATCTACGTCCCGAGATTGTGTTCCGTTTTGCCCCCGGCTTCCGGTCTCCTTCGATGCTCCGCGTGGGCCTTGGCCATTCCTAGCATATACTTTGGTTGAATAATTGGCGGTCGACCTCTGTGGTCTCTGGACCCACGGATCAAGCGCCGGAGGGTGCTGCGGTGTCCGCACAGCCGGATACTGTGTCAAAGAAATGGGATCAATTTCTGTGATTGGCGGCACTGTCGTTGTTGCCGACTCCTCCCCAACCCCAGCCACCAACGGCACTGGTGGTGGCTGCGGTGCCGGCAAGGGCAACGGTGGAGAAGGCACATTCGGTTGGCTTAGTGATCCACCACTCTTCCTCTGCACCGTGTGTGCTCTGGTTGTGTCGGTGGTAGAGGGAGCGGGTTCTTGCGTGGTCTTCCCCGCTTCGGGCGCTTCGCTTTTGCTGTGTCCGGCAGCCTGTGAAGTGGTACATGCTGCTTGATTATTCAACCGAAATATATGCTAGGAATGGCCAAGGCCCACGCGGAGCATCGAAGGAGACCGGAAGCCGGGGGCAAAACGGAACACAATCTCGGGACGTAGATGAGGTAAGGACAGTGGCACAGGACAGACGTAGGAAGGAGAACATGGATGGTATCAGGCGACTGACTGGTGGTGAATATGAGTTGGGTGATGATGCGGCGGATGACGAGGATACAGATGACGACGAGGCGGATGACGGCGAGGATACAGATGACGACGAGGCGGGTGATGACGAAGTGGCGGATGACGACGAGGCGGATGACGATGAGACGGCTGGTGGTGATGGTGATAAAACGGACGAGGAGGAGTCAGGTGGCAGGGAAGGTGATGGAGCTGATGAGGGTGAAATTCGTAAGAAGTCAGCTGTGTACTTGCATTTGTTATCTCGTCCCAATTGTTTGAGTGTTTATGATGATTCCCACTTCTCTGTACTGTGTCGTGCCCGTTATGTCCAGCAGTTGAAGGTCCTTGAAGCTGTTTGTATTCGTACGCATAAGCCCAATTTGTGTAAGCAAAAAGAACATGTTTTAGCACTTAGGTTATTTTCGTGAGTTTGCACCCCGTGTTCATGAGTTGTTTCTGCACTGTTCATGCCCGTTTGTCACACTTACTCTTTATTTTATTTCTCACTTTTTGTAATACTTACCACAAGTTACCCGCCATGTGTCACACTTCTTTGGATTTTTAACCTTTGTTTTTCCCTTGATCTCTTTAGTTCCGTATTTCCACTGATGATCGGAGCGTGAAAATCGATTTTGGAAACACACAAAACCAAACCTTGAACAAATTGTCATGTTGCGTGGTGATGTCTGCGGCGTTCATACTTTTCATAGCTATCATATAATTTCCTTCCTCTTTCTGTGAGAACCGGACCTATGTATACAATAAATGAGGAGGCCGAGGGTTTATACCCAACAAAAACTATTATAAAAACCGAGGTCCCCCGAGGTTTTTATAATTAGTTTTTATTGGTCATAAACCCAAGACCGGAGCATTTATTGTATTTAGAATCAACCAGTAAAAACTCCTACTCAATCTCCAGCAACATAATTAGTTGACAGCTCTTATTTGTGTTGCTATGACAACTCGTGTGCTGGACGAGTATTTTTTGTCATTGGTTCGATTTATTTTACTCTTCATAGGTTATCAGATCATTTTCCTTGTTCGTTCTATTTATAACCAGTATCTATAATGAGAGTGTGGTCTGTCTCCATGGTTACCGGTGTTCATTTCATAACTATAGCCACTGCTCCTTGTTAGACCTTATCTCGAAGACCCATTCTTGAATATTATTATTATTATTATTATTAATTCAACATCTCCTGGCTCGTCAGAAGACTGCCAATATATATGAGAAGTCGGGTGGTAGCCAACCACGGCGAACTGAATAATAAGGAGAGAAACAAAGAGAGTACTGCAAGGGGAGGCATGACGAAAATGGTGAGATTATTTAGGACGAAGAAGCTGAAGCTTGAACTCCTTAAAGGGGAACTACACCCAAAAATCAAAACTTCATGGTCCGTAGAGTTTTGGACGCTGAGTCGAATGGTGAAGGTCCCACTTCGATCCAACCAAGCGTTCCTGAGATATCTTCGGTTTAAATTGTACTTTCGGGGGACGCGCCATGACGTCATGCGGCCGCGACACACCCCCAACACGCCCTTCTACGTCATTGAGACTCGCTTGCCTGGGCCGTACATGTACAGGTATTTTGGTATGTGAAAGGAATAGTTCTGACGAAGACGTCCTCACCATGAGCGATTCCGACGTATCAGACGAGCTTGAAAGCTCAGAGCCTGAGCTGAAAATGTTTGGCTTCGGGCATGAGCCGAAATTTTCAGGAAAGGATATGGCAGCGCAAGCGGTGGCTTCCATTCGGGCTGTAAATGTGGATGAAGCAGAAATTACTGCAATTGGAGAAGTCGCTCTCCATCAGCAACATCTGGCAACCGGTTGGCTGGGCTATTTCGAAATGAAGCGGCAGCCAAAGCAGCTCAGACAACCCTGACAATCCGTAAGTGTTTTCACAGTATAGTCCTACGTAATGCTCACAAATCGAATCGTTCTCTTCATATCGTAAATTGTGTGAAATTTTGTATTCGCACAGTACTCAGATCAATAGTCTCCTCACTCGTACTCCTGTACATGGAGTTTGCTGCGTAACATGGCTAGCATTATCTCCGTGCAAGTCGTGCAATGTGTATGGGTTCACTTGTGCTTTATCTCACATAAGTGGACTGCACTCAATTCGTATTGTGGCGAAATACATTCTCACTTTTTGCATTATCACTAATCTTAGTCTTTACAGAATGCTGAGACGTTCTCTTGTATTTCACGTAGCTGTGTACCAACATTTACGCTGTGCACTCTAGCAGCAGCAGCAGCACAGTAGCATATTGAGTGCGTTTTGCCCTACTAGTATACTGTGGTGTCTCATGACTGCGTTACCGGAACAGCTCTGTCCTTGATTATCATTCTAAAATGTGTGCACATATCCGCCCGCGCCCCACACACACGCACGCACATGTGCTCACCTTGGTGGGCACATAGTATAGTAGTCACACATGCTCACGCACGCAGACACGCAATTTCACAAGCGCGTGCGCACACGAGTGCATAAGCATACAAGTGCCTGTGCACATGCTCATGCACGCACGCATGCGCACACTCATGCACTTGGTTGCATACCCACACATCCCTCAGGATCACTAACGGCAATGCATCTACTACTTGTCATTCCATGTCCCTCCCGCAAGGGGGAGAGAATGACATAAAGGAGAACAGAGAATAGATGACGTGAATATCTTTGGAATGTTATAATTATTACATTACACAAAAGCACACGCATGTGCGCGCACACACACACACACACACTCACGCGCATGCGCGCACACACACACACTGACGCGCATGCGCGCGCGCACACACACTCAGTGTCACGCGCGTGCGCGCACACACACACACTCATGCGCGTGCACCCACACACACAATAATAATAATGTCTGTCTCTCAAGCGCGTGCGCGCAAACACACTCACGTGCGCGCACACTCACGCACGGGCGCGCGCACGCACACACTCACGCGCGCGCGCGCGTGCACGCGCACACACACACTCACACGCTTGCACGCATACACACAATAATAATAATGTCTGGCTCTCATCTGCATCCATACTGAGAAAACCCAACGAGTTCCCGAATAGGTGTACACCGTTGCCGGTATGTGGACTATCTTCTCTCCTTGAACTGCGGGTCATTGCGTGATGTAGCTTATCAGCAGTACATACTGTGTGTTCATACAGGTAAAAAACATGCCAGCTAGAGTAGAGGCGCTGGCGCTGCAAACAGTCCTTCCTATAACCTTGGGGCGGTGGCAGTGGTCGTAGCTCAACAGTGAGTCACTGCGACCGATGGTACAGCCGCTCTTGATCTTCTTCCTGTAAAATCAAGAACAGCAATCGCAGACAGGTTCATCGATCGCACGCAGTATAGCCTAGGGAAACAGGAGATCTACTGCCGTCCCCCTCATCAGGCCGGTTTCGGAAAGCTTCACATTTCGTAGTGATGTAGTCCAAAACAATTCTACAAATGCTTTGGAAAAGAAAGAACTACATACAGTAGCTAGTGTTTTTGAAATATTGCACTCACCTCCGCTTTTCGACTGACACTTCACAGTGTGGCGTGCGAAAAAGGACGCACCACAGTTTCATCCACCAGCGTCCGCATCGGATGAGTGCATAATATTCCTCCTGAAAATCCTCCTCTGCCAAATGGCTGGAACACACACGAAGGATTTACATTGTAGTCCCTAAATTGTCAAGCAAATAATTATGTCGCTTGATAGCTGCTATGGTGCACTGCTCGGCCTGTGCCAAGCTCAATCCTTCAGAAATTGGTGCAGGTTCATCCCAGGGGGGTTACAAGTAAGATTATAGTAGCCAACAACACAGCCAGAAGCCATGATGACACAAATACACTCTTCTTCCATGGACAAACAGAAAGAAGATGCGAAATCCCAGTGTTTCTGGATCTGGCCAAAGCCTCACCAAGTCTCAATGACGTCACGGGTTTGTGACGTCACGGCACGGACCCGAAAAGGAGAATTGCAAACTGATATATCTCAAGAACGCTTGGTCGGATCGAAGTGGGACCTTCACGATTCGACTCAGCGTCCAAAACTCTACGGACCATGAAGTTTTGATTTTTGGGTGTAGTTCCCCTTTAATGTCTGTGCATGCTTTAAGGCTAGGTGGCAGGGAAGACCAGAGAGTGTACGCAGAGAAGATAGGAGATTTCAGAAACAGGGAGGTATTAGCACGGGGTAATGAGAAGGAATGACGTGTTGATCTGGTGGACACAAACCAGTTATACTTAGCAAAGTGTTTTGGAGCCAGGTCTAATAAGATCATGTGTACAAGGATGCAAAGATGTTGCTGGTGTCGCTCTAAGAGGGGAGATACTGAAGCTAAACTGTAGAGACGTTGGGAGGAGAATGTTTGATTTTTGCGAAACAAGATTTTTAGAAGCAGACGCTGGTGTATTTCCAGAGTTCCAACAGCAGCCAAGCAAGGGAGCTAGCTCTCTTGGTTATGCGGACTGGGTCCGATCCTAAAAAGCTGTTTTTAAGAACTGTTTTATGAACTGTTTTTATTAACTGTTTTTATTGGATATGATGATTATGTTGAATAAACGAGGTTTGTGTCAATGGAAGATTGACTTGGAGTTTTTACGAGTTTATTCTTAAGGCCGGTAAGAAGGCAATCATGCCTGTGCAATTGGTGAAGTAAAATAAAAGTCAATAACAACATACGCCAGCAAATCATTTGCCCTATCTGGAGCCGCCGCGACAATTACTCTTGTGTAGACAGTAAACGTCTCGAGCCATGACGCTACATCGTGGACATGGCGGCGCTGGGCCTGAGTTGGCTTCTGTACAAGTTGGACAGAGCGGTTGGCCCCTACAGCTAGCTGGACCACATCGGGCTCCACACCCAGCTGGTCCGGGAGGAGGTCGTCGACATCAATAAACTCGCCGCGTGTATTTCGCCCGCGGGGTTTATCAGGTACAGAGAGCGACGGACGAGCAGCCGGCGGATGGCCCAATGCATGAGCGGAGCTGGAGTTGACAGGTGGCACGACGGCTGCACCAGATTCCAACTACTCTACTCGCTCGATCAGGGGCTGGAGGACCTGGCCGACGACCTGAGAAACAGCCGAAGCAAGTACATCAGGGGCCACACTCAAGGAGGCGGCAGAAGAAACTGTTGGCGCAACGTCGGAGACATCAGAGGCCGTGAAGGAAGATAATGGAGTCCAGGTTGATTGACAACGAACAGGAGTTGGCCTCGCATGCGCATTTCTGCCTGCAGTCGAAGTTTGAGTTGCCGTCCCGGGATCAGGGGCCACATTCATCGTCTTAGTTCCGTATTTTTTTCCCACTGATGATAGGAACGAGAAAATCGATTCTGGGTTTTCAATAATTTTTTTGTTATAAAATACACGGTAATACTTGTCAAACAAGTAACGTAGTTGGGTGATGTCTGCGGCCTTCATCCTATTCATAGTTTTATTAAAATTATTATCTCCCCGTAGATTATTTGTTTTTTTGTTTGTTTTTTACCAGGCGTGGGCCATCCCCTGATTTCATAGGTGCCAAACATTTTTACGTTTTTCAAAAAATAAATCAATAAATGTACCTGATAAAAATCATGATCCAACTGACTAACAGTGCTTTTACACACCAGAGAGTGCCAGAAATCGTGATATATCCCATGACGTCTATAGACGTCATCCGCGCATGGGGGCAATTTCAATGTCTATAGACGTCATCAGCTTTCAATGGGTTAAAGGACAAGTGCATCGATTTTTCAAGTAGGGTCCACAAGAAAGACAATTTGGTATCGATTTGAAGGGCATAGCTCTGGCTTCCATACCACAAGTCAAACTTGCCAAATCCCCAATTGTATGCTCACGTTGCCATAGCGACCAGCACAGTGATGATATATGTAAGGCTTAGCTCCACCACAGAGAAGGTCGATCACTGAGGAATTTGGTCATTTTCAATTGCCTTATTGTATTCACAATGTGAAAGAAGTGCTGTGCTCAATGCTGTTAGTGCCGTGAACTCCACGCAGCTCAATTAGTACTGATAGTTGGTGATGGAGCTGTAGTCTTTGTCCACATATTTGGTGCGGCGGATGACACTCCACTGTCGGCCATTACATCGGGCGATCGAGACTTTTAGAACCACTGTTGGTCTCCCAAAGCAGGAAGAGAAGTCCGTTGATGGATTTACGTGGATGAACACGGCTGTAACAATGTATGTCATGCAGCTAGTTATTCCAAAATTATTACATGCCAGGTACTTCTTCCAGACCTACAGACTACAGTATCTCATGAACAGGTACTACATTGTACAATCATCAGTCATGCTACTTGTACAGTACGGTACATCTTTGACCAAAAATTATTTTGGAGATTTTCTTCATCATGTTTTGGCTACTCACTGACGAGAGGTGCTTCCGCATGTAGCGGGATGTAAGTCCGCTCCGAACCGGACTTGCAACAACTTGATCACCTCAACTGTTTCCTGTTGGAACAGGAATTCCGCCATCGCAAGAACGCTTCGCAAAAATCCATCCAGGCTCTGCTGGCCAGAGCTTGGCTTCTTTGGTCCAGAGATATCGCGGAGACTTCGCAGAAAAGTCTTTAAGACAACTTATACGCAATTCGAATCCCAGGGCGATCATCCTCAAAACTTTGTTGTGCAACGTTGCAGAAAGAGGCACTTGACGATCACAAGCTTTGTTTTTGTCCCATTTGGGCAGTGCTGCGTTCAGCACATCACTGCACGGCTTTCTCAAAAAGCATCGAGCGCGTCCTGGAATCTGTACAAAAGTGTAGAGTCCGTACGATTGATTCTTTCGCAGTGCAATCAACGTCGCTCACACACCGACGGTCCGTGCAACCGCTTTTGAATGGTGCTTCCCACCGTGTAGGTCTACCGTCAGTCCGTGCATGCAGCTGCCTGGCGTTTTTTACACTTTATGTACCGCGCATCTAATGTATGCGTAGGGTACTCCTCGGCAATGATGGACCTATAGGATAAAATCTAGACATATTTTGTATGTGCAAGTTATGCTTTTCTGAATCTATAGTAATGAATGGGTCCATTTGTCAACATACTGTAATCCAGCATGCACCTATTAGTAGAGGACATACATGGAATACCCAATTAACCCGACTGCTGCATGGACGATAAGTGCTGCGAATAGTGATCATGCACCCTGGCCTGAGTAGCTCGCTTGGCTAATTGAAAGTCTGCCGACCTGGGCCACATTATGTTGCTAATGCATGCACAACCCCAGTCACAGCGCACAAGTTGGTTGAGTTTGGCCGTCAGGAGGCCAGCGCAAGGTATCCGGGGCGCGGGTCTGATTCCAGCGAGGGGCAATGTGGTACCCCGCAGCGCGAGGGTAGCGTGATACCCTAAGCCAACGTGCGTGCTGCATGAGTAGCGTGATACTCGCTGAGCGCTTTTGCTGTTGCCTAGCAACGCGTTTCTGTCTTTCCTGGGCCCCCCAATGCATGTTGGGTGGCCCTGCGCATGACTGCACGTTGTCATAGCAACCTTGGAAACCTCAAGCCGGTTACCAACAAGCTAGGAATCAGACCAAGCCGCCGAATGCCCCCAAATTCTGCGTTGGTCAGCCGAATGACCTTAGTGTGGTATTCAAGCACTTCAGCTACATATACGTAGTTCAAAAGCGTGCCATTTGTATGTTTGTTTTCCCTTAGTGACACCGATAAGGGTTTGAATCGCATGTAGTCGGCAAAAGCAATGGGTGGCATGATGCCATAGGTGGGAGCTATAGCACAGCAACTGAGTGGTGCAGATAACTTATCATAAGTATCAGAGGCGTGCGTGCACAGTCAGTGCTAGAACGTGAGTGCATACGTCCGCGAATGGGCGTACCAGCGTGTGCGCAGCGTGTGTACCTGCATGCATGCTTGTGCGGTGTCAGACTGCGGGTGCGTGTACGCGTGCATGCATGTGTGTGTGCATGCGTGGGGGTGTGTGCGTGCGTGTGTACGTGTCTGCGGGTGCGTGTATGTGGGTGTGGCTGTGCGCGCTTGCGCGCCTGCGGACGGCGAACAGTTACTTTCCACAGCGAACATAGTTCTTGTAGCAGGCACTTCGCCATCTGCCGAGTTTCATGATCTCGGATTCGGTGAAGCCGCTCATTGCTCCTGTGGTTGCGGCTCCGGCTCTGAGGCCGTCCAGTGAATACTGGATAGGTGGGTACCCTGCGCTGCTCAGGAGCTGACGGATTAGAAGTGCGAGTCTTTGTGCAGTTAGGAACTTGCCACAGCTGTCAACGAACAGTGGTCTATTGGGCAGGTTGGGGCGTCTGGAGAGATAGGTATGCATGGCTCTGACCGGGCAAACCGTTGAGTTGGTGGTTGTGAGCCGGACGGAGTGACCCTTGCCGAGTTGGTCGGTCTTGGACTTCTTGATTGTGACCTGTATGGCCTGCGGCGTGATGGAGAGGTCTTCTGTTCGGAGGCCACCGTCTGACATGGTTGTGGCGGTTGTGGAAGTGTATTCACTTGCCCGGAGACACGCAAAGAAGCCCAGGCAAATAGCTGCCCATACCATGGCTCGGTCGGTCGCGTTGAGGTTAGACCGTATCAGGGCATTGCGCATAGCTGCCATGTGGGGCAGGAGGATTGGCTTGCTGGCGTTTTTAGTTCGGTTGGCCTGTGCACGTGCCACTCCTTGAACTGCGAGGTCCACTCTTCGCGACGAGAGATCTTTGCCGTTTTCTTTGGCAATTGCCCGGATCGCCGACACATACAAGCGGACGGTTGACGCGGCATGTTGACGCGCCAGGTAGGCTACAAACGCCAGCATGATGGTGTCTGTAATCACCTTGGTGCCGACTAGTTGGCAGAATTGGTGCAGTCGTTTCCAGGCTGTCGCGTATGTGGCACGTGTGGACGCTGACAGGCCTAGCCACTGGTAGGCCTGACCCTCCAACATCAGAGGGAGTAGGTGCTCTCGGGCACCGGAGATGGCGTGTCTTCTGCTGTGGGTGCCAGTCGGCGAAATCGGGCCATCTGAAACCGAGACAGAGAGTCAGCAATCGCATTGTCAGTGCCGGGGATGTGGGAGACTATGACGTGAAAGTTGTGTCGGGCAGCAATGGCAAACAAAGTGCGTAGAAGCGCCATTAAGTCGGGGCACTTTGTGCGTGAGCGGAGCCAGATGTCGCATACGCCACGGTTGTCGCAGTGGAAGCGGATGCGCTTCAGATGCAGCTGCGGTGCCCATGTGGATGCTGCGGCCACGATGGCAAAGAGCTCCATCCACGCGATGGATCTCTGGGATTGGTGCCTCTGCCACCGGTGTTGGAGCCACCGGCCGGCGAAGAAAGCACCATAGCCGATGGCTCTAGATGCGTCTGTGTAGAGGTCCATATCGGCGGCGGCTGACCACGTGGGTTCTAGGAAGAAGGCGACGCCATTCCAGGCAGGGAGGAAGTCAAGCCACCACTGGATGTCTGCTTTGGCGTCTTCTGTGATTCTGATGTAATCATTTGGATTCGGGACCGTCGTGCTGAGATCAATGAGGCGGCGCAGAAACATGCGGCCCGCAGGGACCGCCTTGCAGGCAAAGCTGAGGTGACCTATCAGGGACAACAATTCAGACTTGCGGGTGTTAGGGCGGGTATGTTGCCAAGCCTTGAGGGCAATGAGAAGGTCTTCTAACTTGTCGGATGGGAGGCGGATTTCGAAGCGCTCTGTGTCCAGCATGACACCGAGGAATGTCAGGGTTGTATTAGGGCCTTCCACCTTTTTTGGATTGACCGGGAAGCCTAAGTCGTGGCAGGCTACCAGGGCACGGTCAAGCTGGTGCTGCGCGCCGTTAGGGTCCGTCGCTCCACCAAGGTAGTCGTCTAAGTAGTGGATGACTGGGGCTACGTCGAAGTTGTGCGACATGACCCACTGGAGGGCATCTGCGACTTTGTTAAACAGCGATGGTGATGAGCGAAGGCCGAAGGGTAGGCATTTGTCTACGTAATATTGCCCGCGCCAGAACAGGCATAATAGTTCCCAGTCCTCTTTCCGTACTGGACAAATGTGAAATGCGTCTTGGAGTTCGACCTTCCACAGATGGCAGCCGCGGCCTAGGGACCGTGCGAGATTTACGCCGTCGTCGACCGAACAGTACTGTACAGAGAATTTGTCGACAGGGATACCATCGTTCACTGAGTGGCCCTGTGGTGCTGACAGATGCATAATCAAGCGCCATTTTTGCACCGACCGTGACTTCTTGGGAACCACACCCAAACCGGAGACCTGTGTAAGTGGGAAGGGGGGGCTCTTGGTAGGGACCGGCCATGCGACCTGCGGCAATTTCACGACCGATAGCAGCATCGACAATGTCAAGGTGCTCAATCGCTGATTTGAGATTACGAGAGACTCGGGAGGTACGGGGACCCGCAAACGCAACATCGAACCCATAAGACAAAGAATGTATTACGAATGAGGCAAAAGCCGGATCAGGATGCTTACACAAAGCGTCATGCAGGTAAGAAACGTTAATGGGGGTTACAGGCGTGTGCAAATGGATTGGCTCGTGAGCGAGGGTGCGTGTAGGAGAGATGTGAGCAGCTGGGCAGAGTGTGTAAGTGCTATTGGCCTGGGTGAGTGTAGAGTTACCGGTGAGTGACTGGAGTGACCGAGTCTCCAAGCTGGGCAACTGCGAGCTATTGGTCGCGGCTGGCGGCGGCTGGCTTTCCTGGGCATGACTTGGCGGGGTGGCGGCCAAAGCATGTGCTGCACTGGTGGCCGTAGCGACAGGCTGCGCGTTGGCAGCGGCCTTGGTTGTAGTCGCGGCAGACAGCTGGGGCGTTTGGCTGAGCGGTAGCCCCTGACCGCTGTGCCGGAAAGGGGCGTTTGGCTGCTGGCCCGTCAGACAGTGAAGCTAGGCTACGGGCGCGGGGGCAGCGAACTGCTAAATGACCTTGCCGGTTGCAGTGACGGCAAGGAGGCAGGATGGAGTTTGTAAACCACTCCGACCAGAGTTCCGGATCTGACGTGGCAAGGCTAGATTTGCTGCGTGCAGCTCTTGCACGGAACGACATGTCGAAGCCAGACCACGCACCGAATGTATAGCGTGCGGCCGCTTTCACGATTGTGCTTTGATACTTGAATAATTCCGGACCTCTGCCGGGGTCGTGGTGGAGGGCTACTTGGGCGAAGGCTGAGAACGCCTCCGACCACGATGTCAAGTCTACAACTTTCTTTAGACGGGATGACGACGACATGGCAGATGGCACAAGGGTGATGTGGTCCCCCGTCCCCTGCAGGGTGAACCCACTGTCCGGACCCATGCTCGTATCAAAAGCCAGCTCTCCCAGTACCCTACCAAAATCAACGTACTCACGTTTGATAATCTTGTCCGTGAGATGGTCGCTGAGGGCAGGCGGATGGTGGATGCTCTGGGGCGAGCAAATCGCCGTCCAGGAAGAGACTCTCCTGGTCTGGTCTTAGTGCTGAAGCCAGTGAAGGCTGGACATATTCAGGCTCAGAGTCAGGCACCACCACATCACCAGAGACTGGACCAGCCCGCTGTGCTGCTGTTGCTGCTGCCACAGTTGGCTGTGCATGTGGAGGTATCACCGGTAGACCCATCGATGTTGTCAGTGACGCCATGCAGGACGCCACTGCATCTTGCACGACCCGAGAGATCTCGGCAGATTGCTGCGACGTGAACGCGGGCGACGAGTCAGGCTGGGTCGCGGCCGCGGGGCTTTGAGTGGCCGGGACTGACGCAGGACTAGCCCGCCGACGCGTGGTCTTTTTTTGCGACCTGGCTCGTAGAATTTGCTTCGGTTCTTGCCTGGGCCCACAAATGCTCATGCAGACGGCTCACCTGGGCTCTAAAATTGCCTGAGCAAGAAAGCCCCAGTTCTCGCAGTCGAGTTTCAACTCCGTCGACTTTGAGTTGGCGGAGATCGGAAAGTGATGGCACGGAGCTCATGGTGACGGCTCAGGATCTCCTACGACTGCGGAACTTTAGAAATTTCAAATCTCGCCGGGTAATTGCAACCAAGAAATTGCAAAACAGTTGGATGCACGCAGCAGCACAGCTAGCAAGAGAAAGAGCCGTGGATGGGTTTGTTCCTGTTTTTTGATGGCTGTGGCCATCCGTTGGCCCAACGGTCTCGTGTGAGTACGGTGTTTGTTTGTGCTGCCAGCTCGCGCCCGGCATTTGTTTGCGCTGGCAGCTCGGGCCCGGTGCGCGAGTGAAACCGAACCGTGACAAAGGCTTTCGCTCTTTAGTGCTATTGACTGGCTTTTCATACGATGCCTATTGATCTCTAGAGACATGCTGTCTAGCCTTCCCTTAGTACGCATTCACGGGGCTTGTTGAAGTTCGTGCCGTGAACTGCCAAAGGGAATTGTTTGAATGGTGCTGGGGCGAGTGCGACATTACAGCGTCCCTGCAGCCGGCCTAATCGCGTTTGTCGCCACAACCGATTTTATGAGCCAATTGTGCGTAATTGTGACATTTGAGATCGCTACATTTGAAATAAAGTATAGACGTGTCAGGGACGGCCATTGGCACGCACAGTGACAAAAGGATACCACAGGCACTAGTTGCATGCATAAACAGCAACAGAAGGGGCGGAAAACGGATGTATCGTCTAAATGCCAGACGCAAACAATTGCGTCAAATGTTCAAATTATTGCAATTATTTCAGATTTGAGATAATTTATGTAGTTTTTGCTGATCTACTCGCGTCGAGCGAGGATTGGTGATTGAGAAGACAAGAAATAGTTCCTAGGGGATGACCTCCGCCTGCCGTGGTGATTTTATGCCATCGCTGCCCTCCCTCTCGCTGCTACTTGGAGAGCGAATGCTGTGATGGCTTCAGCGATGAAAATTTCGATTCAGATCCTGAGATATCGCTGATTCATCTCTCTCCAGGTGTCTACCACGACTAGAGGATGTCGACATTACCTGGAGAAGGCTATATCTCTATTAGCAGCAGCGTGACGGAACGAAAACACGATCGAAATTGGCAAAATACATCGCAGAGCGCTGCATTTGCGAAGCGCACTTTTCGCCGCGATCGGTCTCCATACTTTCAAATGGCGACCTACCCACATCATACATCAAAATTTTCAGTGGGATCTCAGCTGTCCACTGCAAAAAACCGCTAGTCAATCAGAGAAAGGACGCCGCCGAACGGCGCTTCCAAGTGCGGCGCGCCGAACCGTAAATATTTTTACGGTTCGAGATGGGCGCGTGCATGAAGGGTTAAACCAGGTGAAAATGTTTGAGGGGCACCCCCCCCCCCTCCCCCTCCTAAACCCGCCACTGAAAAGTGTGAGTGACACAACGTTTTCTTTCTGTTTACATAACACAGGGTCACGAGTACGAATATGAACAACTTTCAACACCTGCAATTGCTTGAAGAAGCATGTGTGAGCCTGTCTGGCTTTGCAGGCTGAAACATATACTGTACATACATCGATCAAAATCTCGAGACGCCCGTTCAAAGCCTATCTGCATGCAATCTTAAACTCCTTTTTGGTGGAACATTGGTCCGGTATTTTCCAGATCGCCCACTATTACCCTGCAATGCAGTAATATATCAGCAATAGCCTTTCCTCTAATTTATACTCAAAACGATGGCGGAATGATATTATATGATGGCATGGCAGTTGTTGCCCCAGTGCTGCGCTTAGCCATGGCATGTAAATTACTGGCAATATAGATATGAAGAATGAGAGCAATGATCAAACATTTGGGATGTGGGGCAGCTGTATCCAGAAGAAACTGTTTATTGCGGCAACTGACCTGTGGTACTCTGTTGATTGCCAGAAACTTCACCAGTCAACACGTTTAGGATCACCACCAAGAAAATAGTTGAGAGAGGCCTCATCTGAAAACACACACAAACAGGCAAATATATCAACGAGAGAGCTTGGAAGCTCAGGGCCCTACGCTATGCTTTGTTGCCTAGCTCATCGTGCATGTTGTTAGAACTGATGGAAATCTTTTTTTCTTTGATTAGCTACTTCCTCCGTTAACAAAAACTTCGTGATGGATTTTCATGGATAAGAAAACGCTCAGAACAAGTCAAAAACAGTTTGTATCGACTTCAAATCACTGAACGAAGGTAGTTCAGGCTATGGACAGCGTCTTTACAAGAGAACTTGTTGCAGAATGAACAGAGAGTTCCGTTTCTGTCGCTTTCGCTTGACTCATTTTTGACCCTGCTTCGCTGTCGTCATCTGCTGTATGTCATCTCTCTCGAGTCGCTGTTCAACTCGTTCAGCCTTGCCTCGGCTTCTTTGATCACACTCCGCTGAACTTGATGTCGCCGTCGTTCAAGTAAGTTGGCTCTCAAGTTGCGCGATCCGCCGCGATGGCGATTACTCGTTTCCACCAGGGAGTCATAAAATAGTTTACGACTCCCTGGTTTCATCTCCGCCCTCCAGAACTCTTTGGCACGAGGAGTAAAGGCATAGCCAAACTAATTCCATTTTCTCTGATCGATACTCCTGCCAGCACTGAGCGGCAGCGGCTACCAAGTCCAGTCGTCTTTCCTTAGCCACGAGACTCGCGTCAGACTGCAGACTTCTGAAAGAATGCATGGTCATCAGCATTCGAATCTGGGCTTTGCGCAGGTTGAACAAGAACTTGGATTCAGAATTATTTCATTGCGCTGTTCGATCGGAGCAGCTCCTTGTTCACTCGCTCATTGTGTGGGCTCGCTGCTCCGTTCCATCGCTCTCTATCACTCTCACACTCAGTGCTAGAGTAGTAGAGAGGCCAAGCAGTGCAATATCCCCTCTGAGAAGTGGTAAATCAGGTAAATCAGTTTCACTCGCCATGACTGTCATCACCTATGTTGCCACAGCCCAACCATCGATTTCGCTCGTCTTGTTGTGAAAGGTCGCTTTCCTTGCATCGTACCTCTTTCATGGCATGCCAGGGAAGGCCAAGAAAGTGATCGCGACTCATTTCACGGCAGTTTGTGCGCACAGCAGCCCCTAATAATATCCATCACGAAGTTTTTGTTAATGGAGGAAGTACATATTGTATTGCAAAAACGTTTCAATGAGTTACTGAAGAAACATCTTCTGCATAGCTACGGGACTGGCGCTGACTCTGCTGATCACGGGCGTTCTGGAGTCGACGGGATGTCTGTCCAGACGTTTTATGGGACCGGCGCTGACTCTGCCGATCGCGGGCATTCTGGAGTCGACGGGATCTCTCTTCCGACGTTGCCTGTGACCGGCGCTGACTCGCCCGTTCTAGCTTATTTTGGAGACGACGGGATCTCTTCCAAAGGATGTTTTTGCTGACGCATCCTATCACCTATTCGGGAACTAACGTCCATTCTAATTGCATTTCCTCCTCGTCTCCCAATTTCTTTCCAGAAAATCTCCCTATACATCGGGGAGCCGTATACATAATACGACGAATATTGTGGCCAGCTGTGTTTGATGGTACGGTGTGGTACGGCACAGATACGGGAGCCAGCTAATTTTGTGGCCAGCTGTTTGTAGCCAGCTGTGTTTGATGGTACGGTACGGTACGGGACAGATACAGGATAGCTCCAGGCGTGACACAAACACACAAACAAACAAACAAATACCAAATTAAAGCTGTGTGGGCCCTGGCTAGCGCAAGACGTTACTGAAGTAACGTCTTCTGCATAGCTACGGGGATAAAGATTGGCATACAGGCTGGCTACACCAACCCACAGAAATGTTACATTATCGTGGCCATACACACACACACACACACACACACACACACACACACACACACACACACACACGCACGCACCCACGCACCCACGCACACGCGCACGCACACACTCACGGACGCACGCACGCACACACACACACACACACACACACACACACACACACACACACACACACACACACACACACACACACACACACACACACACACACATACACTCATGCACACGCAAACACGCACTCACACGCACACACACACACACACACGCACGCACGCACGCCCGCACACACGCACATACATACATACACGCACCCAATGCCGAACGACTGACCAGCACAAGCAGTGGAGAGTGTTGAATGTTGTAACTGGCCGTTAAAACAGAAAATTTTATTGAAATCCACAGTGATACTGTAGCGGGCCACAGTCTCTCGGAGGCAAGAACACACAAGGGTCTCAGTGAACACACTGTAACTGGCAATTGAAATGTAACTATAACTGGCAATGAAATTAAATTGCTCAAAAGAATCGTGAACAGCAGCTTTAATGCACAGGCAGACTCCGTATGCTAATGTACAGGGATACGCTAACGTATGGGGATACAGTACGCGGATATGCTATACTCTAAACACTATACGCTATACGCTATACGTTTTGAAGTCACCAGCGTGCCAACGCTACACCTCCCCTCTCAAATACAATCACCTCCTCGTGATTCGAATACTACATGTAGGTGATAGCTGAACATCGACAACTGGCTGCTATTTAGAAAAAACTGGCGGCATGCATGATCGCGTCGGAATAAACTCGACGATAAGAGATAGGCAGAATGGATGACTTGCATAATATAATACAGGTATGGAGTCGTGAACATTATAGTAGATCGCGAATTGCTGGGAGAGCGTCAACCAGAGTATGGCAAATAATATCGGAAATGATAACGTTTGGAATAGACAGAAGAAGGAACTGATAAACAAATCATAAAGTAGAAGCACACCAGGTTCACACGATCTCATGGGGTCAAAAGGGGAAAGAACTGTCCTCCAAATAGGACCTGAAAAACCACAGCACTCTTGCTGCACAACGCTGGCACAACCCGCCAGGAACATCGCAGTTCAAAAACCGAACTGAATACACTATAACTATAAGGAGCGTTGTCACACACATTGTCCCACGTTAGCTGGGTAAACCGTGGCTCGCCATGATCAGACGCCTACCAAACTAAACTGGATTCACACACTCGCATAAAGGAAGACTGAAGAGAACAGGGAGACTGAAGGAAGACAGGAAAGAAAATGCCATACCTGGAATCAGCGTTAGTAACCACGGCGGCGGCTGGAGCTATGGCGGAGGGCGAGCCAGGTTTTATCTTCATCTTGGTTGAGCCGGTCACTCAGAGCGGCTAGCTCGGCGACAGACAAATAACCTCCCTCCTCGTCTTGAATCATGGTCTTCACATTGTCGATAGCATCGCTTTGCGCGACGTAAAGAGAGATGGTCTAGCCAGGAAGAGTGTTGACGAAAATCTGCATCCCACCACGGAGACGAAGTACCAAGTGAATAGTGGACTCCTGCTGAACGTTGTAGTCACTCAGTGTTCGGCCGTCTGCCAACTGCGTGCCGGCGAAAATCAAACGCTGCTTGTCTTGGGGAATACCCTCCTTGTCTTGGTCAGCAGCCTGCATGTCGTCGTCCTCATCAGCTTCGCCATCACCACCTGTAGTATACATGTAGGTAGCGGGTCGCTTGGAATTGCCATCGGAGTCTCCAGTGAGTGCCGTGCGGAGAGAAGGGTGATCCACGCTAGCACCCTGACCGTGCTGCAGGCTAATAAGCAGGGCCAAGCCCAGGAAGGCAAGAAACATGATTCTCATCTTGATTCGTCGCACGGAGCTGTAGCGGGTTGAGCCATGGGGTCCGAGAAACGTGTAAAGTAACACAGTTAGGTATAGAATGAAACAAAATGAATTTACCGCTGCCACCAATTTGTAGCGGGCCGCAGTCTCTCGGAGGCAAGAACACACAAGGGTCTCAGTGAACACACTGTAACTGGCAATTGAAATGTAACTATAACTGGCAATGAAATTAACTTCAGGGCTGGTATTTGGGATCACAAAACGGCAAACACGTCAGAGGCCATCTTGAATCACTCTACGTCATCAGATACCCGCACGTGATGCGGGGCCGCGAGATCGCGACTGTGCAAAAGTGTACTTGCCAGTGCAGTCTTTGACCTAGCTGCAAGAGCAAGTGCTAGTTTTTTTATTTTTTGGTGGTGCTTGAACTAGTTCGAACTGCTTCCCTTCGACTTTCTTTGACAGAGCGGGTGCTGTTAGGGTTTCCTGTTGTCAGTTTGTATCCATCACCGGTCTTGTATGTCAGTGCTTGTACAAGGAGGTGTTCAGTAGTTAGTTTCAGTCCGCGCCCCAGGGTAGGAAAAAGTCGCACTCTGACCGGCTTGATTATCCCGAGTCGAGAAAGAAGCGAACTAGTGGCCAGTTCGGCTCAGTATCATGGCCAGCTGGACGTAGATCAGATCGCCCAGAGGTCGAACAAACCGACAGTAGTCCTGAAATCCTTACCTCGCAGAACATTGACGATGTGGAGCGCGGTGTTCAAGAACAAGGAACCATGGTAATAATTGGATTCGCTCCAGAAAATTATTCTCGTGGGTCCCGGTTCCTTTCCCATGACTCTAATATTTCCTATGGTCTGGATACGTGCATCACGCTGAAGCCTAGATGAATCAGATTGTAAGTCAGTCTTCTCTCTAGCTCAAGATTTTGCGAACATGTTATCAGTGAACAATAAAAGCAAAGGAAACAGTGCAACAGATGGAAAATGCACGTCTCCTTCTTTTCCTTGCCGTGCGCACTGCACTGTCACAGTCTGCAGTTCTGACTGGAAGGTGTCTTCCGGCGTTTGTGAAAGAACCAGCGCAAATCGCGCGTGGTGCGGCGTCCTTCAAAACGACACAAGTGAGCTCCACATGAGCCGATTTTGACAACCGATGGCTCAAAATTTTCAGTAGGAGATGCTCCATACTTTGACCGAAGCGAATTTCGCCAAAACGATCCTAGAGGTGGGACACGTTTACCGAGTTTGAGGGTGTTATTTGAGGTCTAAATTGCGAAAATCAAAAAATCCTTCGGTGACTCCCTTTGCCCACATCTGAACTCGGTGCCTGCAAAATCTCAGCCTGCTAGAGAGAACTGTGGCTCACTTGCGTGGATTTGAACAGGCCAGAGTCGACGCGAAGTACGGCAAGATTCCCTGTACAGAGCATGGTGTGACACATGTCACGTGAACCAAAATGGCGCCCACGTGTTTCTGTACAAGTACTAGCCCTGAACTTGCTCAAAAGAATCGTGAACAGCAGCTTTAATGCACAGGCAGACTCCGTATGCTAATGTACGGGGATACGCTAACGTATGGGGATACAGTACGGGGATATGCTATACTCTAAACACTATACGCTATACGCTTTGAAGTCACCAGCGTGCCAACGCTACAATACCACTCAGATATGAAGGGTTGAAGATAGGCAGTTGCATAAGGCGAAATCAATGCAATTTCAGGGCTCACGGTTGTGTACAAATACGTGGGCGCCATTTTGTTTCTGGCCAGCTCACGCGACGACAGGTCGACGGTCACGCGACCACAGCTCGACCACCCCTTGTACACAAACTCTAGCCATCTCGCAGCGCATTTTCAGTGCGACACATGCCTCTTCAAAATAGAATAAGGTAGCACAGGTAGACAGTACGACACTGAAAATTTGGGTGGAACCAGGCAAGATGTGAACTAGGGGTTCAACCGAAGGAATTTTTGATTTTGGCCCTGGGAAACTAAAGATATGGTCACAAAGTCCGTGAATGCTCTACAGCGATCCCTTCATCTAGAACAAAATCGCTTTGGTTAAACTGTAGCTTAGTATCTACTGAGGATTTTGAGCCATCGATTGTCAAAATCGGCCAATATTGTGCTACCTTATACTGTTTTGAAGTGAGCTAAGTCGGCAGGGGCGCACGCGAACTCCCGTGCGCGACGACAAGGAAGGAAGCCTGTGGATATGCGTTGTACGATGCGGAAACTGCACCAGCGAGGCCAGCAGCAAGGCGTTTTTTTGCAATGTTTCCTCCGTGACTGACAAACTCTTGAAATATTATTCACCGTTTGCTGTCTCGCTCATCGGCGCTCTACTGCTGTGTGCTTTAGCAGCTATGGCGAACCGAAAATACATGACCAGTACAACGGCGAAGCCATTTGATTCGTCCTCTTGCAACGAAACAGAGTGGCAAATCAAATAATTCACAACTCTCCATCGTCACTTCTCACAGCAGCGTGGCACGGCTCTTTCACTCGTGTAAGTGCATTTACAAAACGCTCTGAGAACAGAGATAACGAACAAGAACACGGTGTGAGTCTTTGCTTCATTCCATCAAGGAGCTCTTGTCCTCTACCTCTCTCACCTGCGCCAGTGCATCAGCGGACGACATAGATGTCGATCCCTTTCTCACTAAAAAAACTCGGCGGCAGAACTCGCGACTTCTCATCGCAGGACTCAGCGTGCGAACGAACTGTCTGAAGCCTTCGGCTTACGAGGCCAGCACTGCTCGCAACACACTCGCTCGGAAAGAAGCAATAACAACGACAGTGAACGGCAACCAAAGTGAAACGCAAGTCCCCAGCCGGTCTCCGTCTTCCTCAGTTCTACTACTTCTTGTCAGTCACCAGGTCACTGCAACTCTCTCCTTGCTGTGCTCCGCGCCGCGTAGGCGTGCACAGCTCGAGTCACGCGAGCTCATTTCTATGGTGATCAGATTTCAAGATGTCCTCCCACGTAATCGAGTTTTGGCATCCCAACCGTGAGCCCTGAATTTGTGGCACCAACAGAATCTCCGAAGTATTATCAGTGGATATAGTCACAAAACATCAGAGTGTTTTCTTCAAGCACACATCACTCCCTTACACCAACAATCATGTATGGATCGAAACAATACAGATCAAAGTTCAGAATAGTCAAGAATACGGCAATTGTGACCGCAATCACTATAGCAACTCCATAGCAACCCATAGCAACGCCATAGTAACCCATAGTAATAGCTTCAGTTTGCGTTGAAATGAACTGATAACGACATACTGGCAGGCTCCTGCGGGTACTAAAGCATAAGAGCTTTAAAGACATTCTTCTGGCACAAAACAACAGAGAACTTCTACGTTGTACGCCGTACACCGCAAAGTGGAGGGTAAGTACGCGCACACGCGCGCACTCGCAAATTACTGCACAGGAAATCCGTGCACACAGTCATGCCATTTCAAGTGATTCCAAGTCGGCAAGAAGTTCCGCAGGACCTCTGTTGGTAGCTTCTTTCCATGGTGTGATATCTGCCTCCCTCACCATCAACTGCTCCATGCAGCAGTCATGAATTGCCTGCTGGTAAGCTTTGAAATTTTGGTGAAGCGTGCCGGGCTGCGTATATCAAAGCATCCCCTCATTGGAGGGTTTCTCCGGCAGCTACTGTGCCTTTTGATTGTTTGTAAACATCCGTAGGCCTTCCAGCGCAACCATGTCAAAACTTGGCTTTCAGTACGCTTTGAGAATTCGCCCAGGTAGGACGACGCATCGTCGTTCTCCTCCGCCTAAAGCGCATACTTCTCAGTGCCTACGTCCATAATGTCTCCTTGCGCAGCGATGCGCAAACCCTGGTAAACAAGAACTCTACTGTTTCCGATTGGAAAGACGACGCTGAAGACGATAAGCAACGTTTCAAACGCGAGCAAACAACAGTTCTTTGTGAAAAAACTCTTTGCTGGAAGTGTACGTGATCTACAACTCGCAAAAATGTACGCACTATGACGTATGCGGGATCTACTGAAAGCTGAACGTCAGAGCAACACAATGCGCCCAACTATCAGCCCGTACAGCGAAGCATAGCGCGAACCTGTACAGTTTTGCGCATGCACTTGACTGGTGCCACGCAAGTACGCACTCTCACCTTAGCAAATTTTGACAGGTCCTGTCATGTGACTGAAGTGCCTAATATATGCATGCCCAGTATGCCGGATTTACCATACATCTGCCGTAAGAGACCGCTTTTTTGCACCAAGGGGCGGTCGCTTACGACAGATTTGACTGTAGCAGCTTACAATCCGATTGCAGCATTCAACAGCTTGTAAGTCTAAATATTCGATCCTCCCTACTCACCCTGGTCTTCACCGAACAGGAATTTCAAGTGGCCAGTGAATCGTTACTTTTTTCCCTTTTTTCCGCACACACAACACATCGCACACTCCGGCATGCACTGGTTGTTGGAAACCATCAAGGAGAATGCAAGAAAATTAGGAGGGAACTGAAAAAATAGAATGAAAAAAGAAAGACGTGTGTGACCAAAATCTTCGAGTAGCGAACCTGCGAATTCTAGATTGGAAATTGTGGTATCATCAAGTCTATGTGATGATTAGTTATATTGAAATAGAATAATGCAACGAAGGACTGAGAGAGGACGACTCGTCAGGAAACTACCAAGGAAAGACTGAACAGCAACAAGAGACATGCACTGTCGATTATGGGCACGGAGTACACACATGCATGCATAGTATGAGTAGTATGCTGTAAGGTTGTACACACGTCCATGCAAGGAGATGCAGTACCATAATAAGAAACATGAGAGTGGAAATATGTACGATGTACACGGGTACACCACACGCCCCTTCTGAGATAAACAAGCGGAAAATCGGAGCTGTTTATCTCACATAACCGAGAAGGAAAAAACAGAAGTGACAGAAAAGAAAGTAAACACTAATGAAGCATGATACCAATCCCAACTACTTGTAGCAAGAGTGTGAGGTACAGGTATGTAGAGTCAAGCATAGGACTTAGATGCTGTGGATGAAATGTTCAAACGCTCTGGTGCCTGGCGAGACCGTTGGCTACGACGAGGCTGCTGCACACAAGGCTGCTGCGGTGCTGCGGGCTCAGCTGGGGAGGTGTCTGCAGGCGGAGCAGGAGGGGCTACGGCAGGGGCAGGCTTGAGAAGGCGACGGTTGCGCCAGTAAACACGGCCGCTGGGTAACTTCACCATATAGTCCCGGTTGCGACCAATGGCGACAACCACGCTGGTGGTGCGCCAGAGTTTGGTGCGCGGATCTTGGATGTCAACCCGCATGCCAATGCGAAGTGGGGACAGTGATCTGGCAGACTCATCATAATGCTGTTCTTGGGTGGAAGACTGAGCGGCAGAGCGCTTGTTAACATCGGTGGCTTTGGCTTGCCAATCAGGAGCAAAGCTGAGATGATGAGCTGTCACGAAGGAGGACAATGGTCGACCAAACAGTGCTTGGGCTGGGCTCTGACCATTTTCTCGGGGGGTGTTGCGCCATTCTAACAATGCGCATCTGAACTCATCGACGTCCAAGTTACCGTCGGACGTGGTCTTCAACACAAGTGATTTCATCGCTTTCACGGCGGCTTCGGCATGGCCATTAGATTGAGGATAATGAGGTGAAGACGTGGAGTGCTGAACTTGCCATCGGGTGCAAAATTCAGCGAAGCGACGTGATGAAAATTGCGGACCACCATCAGTGGTGAGGATGCTGGGGACACCGACGTCGGCGAACCAGCCACGGAACACACGGATCACATCGGCAGAAGATGCAGTGCGGCCGATCTTGGCGATGCAAGGCCAGCCAGTGTGACGGTCGACGTAAACCAGGTATTCCCAGCCTTGACAGGAAAATAAGTCGGCACTGGTTGACTGGAATGGCAGAGTGGGACGGCGGTCAGCGGTGACACGCATCGGTTCCTTACACTGAGACGGAGCGTGCAAGCGACACTGTTCGCAACTGCAAACGACTTGGGCGATGTCATTAGACAAGTGTGGCCAGTATACAACTTGTCGAGCTCGACGCTGTGTGCGGTTGAGGCCTTGGTGGGAGGCATGAAGATCCTGGAGCACACGTGGGCGGAGGGTACGCGGGACCACAACACGTTGGCCTTTCAGGACAAGATCACCGTCGACTGAAAGATGCTCGCGGATAGTGAAGTACGGTTTCACAGCTGAGTGGACGGCGCGCTGATCATCAGGGAAACCTTCACGAACGGCTTGGAGAAGGGCCTGATAGCCATCATCGGCACGGGCAGCGTCCAAGAGCTCGCAGTGCCGGAGGTCTGCAATTCGGCCATCCTCGTCCTGGCGGAGACATGCTCTGATGGCTGGTGCTGAGAGCGTTGAGCTTTCACCGAATTCTTCCTCACTGGTCGGCTTGTCGACCGGGTTACGGGACAGTGCATCAGCAAACGCATTCTCTTTGCCCTTGCGCCAGTGCGCGACGAGTTGAAACGACCGGAGCTTCAGTGCGAGGCGTAGCAGACGTGGATTTTCTATCTGATCCAGGGTGTACTTGTTCAGAATCGGGACCAATGAACGGTGGTCAGTGAACAAATCGAATCGGCTGCCGGACAGAAAGAGGGAGCACTTGGGGACAGCCCAAACCACAGCAAGTAACTCCAGTTCTATGACGGCATAACGTGCCTCTGCGTCGGTGAGAAAGCGGCTGCCACACTGCAGCATGCGCCACTGGTTATCTTGGCGTTGCCATAACACGAACCCAAGTCCGTTCAGGGCAGAGGCGTCGGTCTCTAGCCGAAGGTCGTCACCAGCACGGTAGTACGAGAGAGTCGGCGGCGATATCAGTTCAGACTTTGTGGCGTTGAAAGCCGCGGTGTGTTAATCATCCCACACGTAATCATTCGTGGTCTTCAATAACGGACGTAGCGGAGCTGCGAGCTCAGATATCCGTGGGGTGAATTCTCCACACTGATTCACCAGACCGAGGAAGGAACGGAGGTCGGTACGATTAGTGGGTAGGTCGAAGTGCTGAAGAGCGGATGTCTTGTCAGCTGGCACGGTGTATCCGTTGGACGACACATGAAACCCACAGAATTCGACTTCAGCAGCGGCGAAGACAAACTTCTTTTGACTGAGAGTAATTCCGTGTTCGCGTGCACGGGTCAGGACGGCACGGACGTGAGCGACATGGTCCGAGAATGACTCATCGTGAACGAGGCCGTCGTCCACCACCTTGATGAGATGAGTCAAACGGTCGAAAGCTGCGTCGGTGCGGCGGTTGTACTCATCACCGGCGGACACAAGACCTTGTGGATTCCGGCACAATCGGTATCTACCCCACGGCGTGATGAACGTAGTGAGAGACTTGGCAGACTCAGACAGGGGCACCTGCCAATAGTCATGACGGGCGTCAAACTTGGTGAACCATCGGGCTGTACCGATGCCAGAAAGAGCATCACGTGCGTTCTGCATGGGGTGGGTGGGACGCTTCACTTGTCGGTTGAGAGACTGAAGGTCCACAGTCAGACGTTTCTCACTAGAATTCTTCTTGTCGACTACAACAATGGGGTGGCACCAGTCGCACGGCTCTGACACTGTCTCGATGATGCCTTCCTCAACCATATTGTCGAGCTGGGTTTTCACCTGCTCACGGTAGGCATGTGCGATAGGACGAGCTGTGTAGACTCGGTGAGGTTTCGCACCATCTTCGAGAATGATGTCCATTGGCTTGCCACACATGGGTTTCAATGTCGTGTCGTCGAAGACGTCTGCGAACTCTCGCAGTAGGTCAGCACGGATCTGCGCCAGCTTGCTAGGGTCAGGTGTGTTCACGAGACCGGTCGTCACAACGGGAGCCGTTGGAGGTGGTGTGCTGCTGGTACTAACACGCGCAACTTGCTTGGGCCAGCCGTCTGGTAAGAGGCCTAAGGCGTATAGCGATTGGCGTGACAACAGGCGTTCACGCTGTCCACGGTACACATGGATGGTGCTATCATGCTTGAGCGAGCCGATGGTGAGAGTGGCAGAGATCTTGCCAGCTGAAACGAGACGTTCACCATTGGCAGCATGCACATTATCATGGTCTGTGGCCAGATTCTCCACAAAACCACCAAGAAGCGCTAACTGATCGACGCCAATAGCGTCAATGTCACTTCCCGTATCGGGGATCCACTCTAGGGAGGTAGCGTCAGGTTCAGTGCACAATTGCGTGTCGACTGGCACCGTAGGAGATGCATCACACTGAGCGCGGCGGAGCTGTAGTCGTCCCAGCGTGCGCTGCGAGGACTGGTCAGCCGGTTTGCGGGATTTTCTGCACACCGCTTGGAAATGTCCAATAGTCTTGCAGCCGCTACACTTCTTGCCATGTGCAGGACACTGCGACTTGCTGGCGTGGGGAGTGCGACCACAATTCGGACATTGCGATGGCGTGGCGGACGGCTGTTGCTGTCGCGGGTTATTGCCGTGTTTTGACCGCTGATAATTTGTTTTCCGAGCGGCATTGACGGAGCTAGTGCCGGGTATACTGCTGCTCGTGCGAGAGGCTGCCTCCTCCGCTCGACACAATTTAATGACCTTCTCCAACGTTAGATCGGTAGTGGCAAGGAGCTTATGGCGTGTCTCCGTGTCGATAATGCCAGTAACCAGGCGATCACGCATGGTCTCATCGTACCTAGTACGCTGTCCCTGCTGGCATTGGCGGCAGACTCTGCTTGAACAGAAATTGCAGAGTGCAGCTTCGCTGAAATCGCAGCAATTGTGGATCTCCCTGAGGGAAGTCAGGTACTGATCGAAGGACTCTCCATGCTGCTGTTGGCGGGCATAGAAGGCGATCCGGTCCAGCAGAGGGTTACGCTGGCCGCGAATGTATGCCTGTACAGCCTTGATGAGATCGTCGTCGCCGTGGTTGTCAGCCAGAGGAATTGTGCCCTCACGAAGAAATCTTCGGAGGTCCTCGTCTAGGCACTGACGAACCGTTGCCACTCTGGTGGCATTGTCCTGGGAATCCAGGTGCTGGCACCGGGCGTAGTCCCGCCAAAGACCTTCCCATGCGGCAAACTCTGCGAGAGAGGCAGAGGCAAGTAACAGAGGGCGATCGACCGAAACTGGTCTCGCCGCAGGTACATGTTCTCGTGCCGGTGGGGCTGGGGGTGGACGTTGCGGTGGTGGAGGTTGAGAAATGCTGCTCAAAGTTCGCTCCACGAGCTGTGTCAGGTGTTGCTCGCGGGTGGCGGTGGTCTCCATCTGCTGTCTCATGAGCTGGGTGAGGGCAGCAATGTCAGGGCTGAGTACTGGTGTGTCTGATTCCGCCATACCGAAACGGAAATTTCAAATAATTATTTCACTATATTTGAGAGACGAAACGCCAGAGGTACTAGCAAGACCCAGGACTGAGAAAGACTAATGGAAACTGCTACTAAAACAAGTTCACTGCGCCATGTGGTATCATCAAGTCTATGTGATGATTAGTTATATTGAAATAGAATAATGCAACGAAGGACTGAGAGAGGACGACTCGTCAGGAAACTACCAAGGAAAGACTGAACAGCAACAAGAGACATGCACTGTCGTTTATGGGCACGGAGTACACACATGCATGCATAGTATGAGTAGTATGCTGTAAGGTTGTACGCACGTCCATGCAAGGAGATGCAGTACCATAATAAGAAACATGAGAGTGCAAATATGTACGATGTACACGGGTACACCACAGAAATCAATTGCGCATACCACTGTACCATGTGGGTCACACACAAACACACACACACACACACAAACACACAAAAGCACACGAGTGGCCCTGGTATGCCGGTCGAAGTGTGAGTCCATGGAATGACTTCCCGTGGTTCAGATCTTTCCAACAAGCCATGGATCGTGAAAATCCATCCAGGTACAGTGAAAAGGGAATAGATTTCATTCTGAGTTGCGGGTGCAGTTTCGAACAGGTGAGCGGAGCTCCGAGACAAGTGCGGCCAGTACAGGAAACATGCTGGCATGGAAAGGGTTAAAAGAACTGGACTGTAGTGTGACCATTGTCAGGAATGGTCACATAACTATACTCCAAAACAGTCACTCGGCTCCAAATTCTTCCAAATACAGCTCCTTCCTCATTATAACGAGTCCAGTTAGTACATAAACCCTGTTAGTAAATAGAAATCTGAAATCCCCTGGCGAAACGTGGTCTATACAACTGTTCACAGGTCCGGTTACAACATAATCCATTATTACATAAAATCCGTTATAACGACCCTTTGCCCAGGTCCCTGGAGTGCCAAACCCTCAGTATAAGATAATATTGACCATGCAGGACCAAGGCCAAAACACGTAGGATAAAGCAGAAAGAGGAAACGCATTATGTCTATGTATTCGTGAATATGGACGATCCTTTGCATTCAAGGAAGAGTTGTGTTGGAGTAACTTGGAGATTTTCAATTATCTTATAACGAGTTGAAGCATCGATAATTTATGTTGTATCGAGGGTCGCCCCGGTAAGTACGAAGTAGTGCCTATTTCACCTTTAGCTGCAAGTCCTGCTATGAGATAAGTCTCGTTATAAGATAACTTTTTCGATGGCCCAGAGATTATCTACTAACGAGGGAGGACCTGTACAATGAATTTATAGAAAAAAAAGGACCAAGGAAATACTTCCTCCGTTAACAAAAACTTCGGGATGGAATTTTTGAGGGACTGGTTTGCACACAAACTGACGTGAAATGAGTCGTGATCACTTTCTCGACCTTCCCTGGCATGCCATGAAAGAGGTACGATGCAAAGAAAGTGACCTTTCACAACAAGCCAAGCGGAATCGATGGTTGCACTATGGCTCCATAGGTGATGAGAGTCATGGCAAGCGAAACTGAAATACCCCTTCTCCGAGTTGATAGTGCGCTGCTTGGCCTCTATTCTACTCGAGCCCTTAGTTTGAGAGGGATAGAGAGCGATGGAATGGAGCAGCGAGCCCATACAATGGGAGAGTGAACAAGGAGCTGCTCCGGTTGCATGGCGGAATGATGTAATTTTGAATTCTAGTTCTTGTTAAACCTGCACAAAGCCCAGATTTGAATCCTGAGGACCATGCTTTTCAGAAGTCTGCAGTCTGATGCGATTCTCGTG
The DNA here is from genome assembly GCF_964019385.1 of Sycon ciliatum. NCBI lineage: Eukaryota > Metazoa > Porifera > Calcarea > Leucosolenida > Sycettidae > Sycon > Sycon ciliatum. The sequence continues at coordinate 11,300,197 of NC_088651.1, read as the reverse complement.
GCTAAGGAAAGTAGACTGGACTTGCTGGCCGCTGCCTTTCAGTGCTGGCAGGAGTATCCAAAAGAAAAAATGGAGTCAGTTTGGCTGTGCCTTTACTCCTCGTTTCGCGGAGTTCTGGAGAGCGGAGATGAAACCAGGGAGACGTACAATGTTTTTACGACTCCCTGGTGGAAACGAGAAATCACCACCGCTGCCGACCATGCAGATTGAAAGCCAACTTCCATGAACGACGGCGACATCATGTTCAGAGGAGTGTGATCAAAGAAGCCAAGGCGAGGCTGAAACGAGCTGAACAACGACTCGAGAGAGATGACCACTCGCGTGCAGCAGATGACACCAGCGACGCAGGGTCAAAAGTGAGTCGAGCGAATGCGACGCAAACTAAACTCTCTGCTCATTCCACCAACAATTTCTCTTGTAAAGACGCTGTGCATAGGCTGAATTACCTTCCCCCAGTGATTTGCAGTCGATACAAACTGTTCTTTACCTGTTCTAAGTGTTTTGATATCCATCAAAATCCATCACGAAGTTTTGCTAATGGAGGAAGTATAAGTTAAGCCTTAATGTCCACTAAATGTCCGAGACCAAATATAATGAATAAATTTTACCCAATTTTCTTGTCAGGCCGAAATATTTTGGCCCTTCATCTCTTGATATTTTTCTGCCATTTTTTTAGTCTTGTCACCTACAGGTTTGGATGCTGTATTTGACTCTTCACGCATATCTACTTCTTCGTATCATTTCTATACATTACTGAAATACTGTAAACAAACGGCGAGGAGACAATAATTTGATAACCGCAATCAATAAAACGAGCTGAACCGACATTTGTGTACTTTATTCATGCAATGTAAAACAGTGGAGACGATGTGCAATAAAACAATGAAAATATGAACAAATGGTTTAGAGAAAATACACCGTGTCACCGGGCCTGACAATCTCGTCCTTCATGAAAACTCACTCAATGGTTAACGTGTGGAATGCCTAGGCCCGGTGAATGCTTTTCTACATCGCTAGGCCAAACGTCATTGTCTAAACATTGTCTAAGAAAAACTACATTAAGGGGGAAACTACCGTAATGAAAACGTGCTTTCAGCGTAAGATTCAGAATATCTATCTGAGGCTGGGTGTATCTCAATTTAAAATATTGAAACAAACGGCGAGGAGACAATAATTTGATAACCGCAATCAATAAAACGAGCTGCATCGACATTTGTGTACTTTATTCATGCAGTGTAAAACGGTGGAGACGATGTGCAATAAAACGATGAAAATATGAAAATATGGTGTAGAGAAAAATACACTGTGTCACCGGACCTGGCAATCTCATCCTTTATGAAAACTCGCTCAATTTTCAACGTGTGGTACCGGTATGTTCTTCATAATTATTTTCATCGTTTTATTGCACATCGTCTCCACCGTTTTACATTGCATGAATAAAGTTCACAAATGTCGGTTCAGCTCGTTTTATTGATCAGGTTATGAAAATACTGTATCTTTGAATTTCTTATCTTTGTAGTTGTAGTCTCTTAGTTTAATTTCCATCATTCCCTGTGCTATTTCGAGATGAAGGGAACGAGACATTCAATACTTCTTAGGCATGTCCTAATTGACTGATGGTGATTTCTGGTGTAGATTCATGCGTAGACAAGACATGTTACTAATGTTGTCTGCCACTCTGCCTCGGTCCTTTTTTCAAAAAATAGTTCTCTTCTACGTTCCATAGGGACATCCACCTTGGGCACCCTGTTAGAAGACCATAACGGTCTGTTCGGAATGCCCAAGTAAAATAATAAAATACAATACAAATTACTAAACTCGGATTGAGAACCTAGGATCAGAATTAAGAAGAAAGGGCCAAAGGTTTACAAGTTATCCGTGATGGTCCAACACTGGCAAGTAGAAGCATGATATTGTTAAGCCATAACGTGCAACAGTTAGCACAATGATGGAACGTTCCAAGTCGGAATGCTGTTAGTGTGCTCATTTGAAATGTAATGGAGCTTGACGTCAGATCATTTAACCCTTTCACTGCTGCAGGGTTGTGCACACAGGCTCTGGAAAAAATCCGAAAAATAGGGCCGATGGCCAACTCCACTACGTTATGGTTCAGGCAACTGGGTCGGTGAACTTTTGGGAAATGAAGGCGAAAGCTACCAACATCACACTGACAAACTCGATAGGTTCCCCCAGAAGAGGTACAAAGCTGTATAGGACACGTAAGTTTGCTGAATTTGCCTAAAATACGGCAAAGTCGGCAATTGCAGTTGAAAAACCAGACGAAAAAAGGGAAAAAAGAGACGCAGAACGTAACCAAGCTGGATCTCTACCCGCAACCTCTCATACATGAAGCAGGGACTGTACCAACTGACCAGCAGTGACTACACACGTGAGGAGAAGACTAAAACCGGGTATTTATACCATGACGTACATGTACGTCATCAGAGCCTGGACGTCATCTAGGATGACGTACTTGTACATCATCCGCGGTGAAAGAGTTGATGGCTGTGCCGCAGTGGTCATTGTTATGCTAAAGGTCGCACAGTATGACTCATCAATATCATCCATGTAATCGCCAGTGTTGAACAAATGCGGTTTAAGTGTAAACCGTTTGGTCCTTTCCTCTTGACAATACAAATCGCACATTCTTTGCCTAGAGTAGATGAAACCAGATAAGGTTTCGAAAGGGGTGGAAATTGGCAAGCAGTGTGTTTGTATGAAGGTTTTATTGGCACACTATATACGCAAACCAATGCGCAACAACATTGCTACCCAATGCAAAGCATCTCAATAATCCCACACTCACTTAACCTCTATGCTCATACAATTTTCTCTGATCTCGAAATGGTCAGTCACGGTACTGATTTTATTGTAAGGAAGACACACGCATAGCGTTTGAAAATGAGTAGAGCATGCTAGAGAGAGAGAGAGAGACGTTGTTGGAGAGCGGCTGGATAGCAGGGTACTGTATATCACCTTATTTTCGGTGTAAAATTTCGGTAAAAGCCAACCCCTGACCTTTCGGTGTAAGGATAAATTCGGTGTGCATGGCACAAAAAAAAACGCTCTTGCACTAATATCTCCGCCAAGCAAGGCCAAAAGGCTCCACATATGTATACCGGTACATGTTATGTATGTACAATGTACACCAGTATACAAGTTGATTTTTTTAATTTGACAGTGATTTTCATGATTTTACATATTTTTGGTATTTCGGAAAATTTAGGTGTAATGTTAAATTAGGTGATCCAGGACCAGTACCGAAGTTACCGAAATTTAAATTACACCGAAATAAAGGTGTTATACAGTAGTGTAACAATAAGAGCACTAGGGGAAGGCTAGGTTTCATGTATCTAGACCTCAACAGAGACTGTGCGAAAAGCCAGTCGATAGCACTAAAGAGTAAAGACAACTACAGCACTGCTCAATAGAATGCAGTCGCAACCTTCAAGTATGTACGGGGTGTTGCACAGCCCTACACCTGCGAACACTGGGCTGTGAATTGTGCGAGGCGCAAACTTGTGCGACATGACTGAATTTCATTGAGCAGCAATGTGCAACACAGTCAATTGCTTCAGATAATCATGAAAAACTGCACAACATGGGCAGACGAACGGGAACACATGATATGTTTGGCTGCACTGTACACCGTTTGCACTGTGGAACAGAAGTGAACAAAAATACACGGCTGGTCAGCTGAGTTAGTCGACTGGTCCAGTGGCTGGTTTCCGACGGAAATAGCTCACGAGTCGTTGGTGAAAGATCACTTGTTTCGGCCAGTAAATCATGACGAGGCGCAAAGCTATCATACTTCCGAGCACAATACAAAAATAATTTTGACTAACCGAGACACATCATCTTCAAGTCAAACGGCCCACCACGGCGAGCCAAACTATCGCATTCGACCGCTCTGTTCGATTTCAATTATCCAATGTGGCCCTTCGAAACCCCAGATTGCTAACCGACCCACCTACCTAACTACGCGGGTGTCCAAAGATGTGCACTCTCTTACCTTGACAGACACACTTAGCATGATTCTCGTGTGGTCTCCGGCTGGCGATAGCGCCTTGGCATAAGTTGAAAGGGCTTGGTCCAGCTTGGGAAAAAAAGCTTTCCGCGTGTTAGAATGTTGAACTGAAGTGCGCGGAGCAAAGAAAAGCACCTCTTCAGTTGTCAATCTACCAAAGGGCTCTGGTTTTGGTCCAAGTTCTTACCCCTCCACACGAGAACAGAGGGCCAAAGGCAAGCTAAAATCTACTTCACACCGCGATGCAAAATTCACTGTCACCAGGAAGAAGAAGACTGTACTAACTTGTCGGACAAAGGCACATGATGCTGCAAAACAATGGCCGGTCTCGACTCCAGCCTCGCGCGGTGGGTCCAAAAAATACGGCGATGTCGACCCGATAGCGCCGGGCCCGCAGCATAACGCATGCGCGCGGATGCTGTTCAGCTGGCCCAAATCATACACTCATGTCAAGTGCATATGTGGCTGGTATACCGGTAGTAGATCTACGATCTACTGGCACTTACTGGTAGATCTACAGTGGTAGTCTACATGGTAGACACGGCACCGGATCGTTGCTCAGGCCGCCGGGTCGGCCGGGAGCTGCTTACTTGTAGCAGCTACACATAGATCTACGTGGATCTACTGTCATGGACGTATGTAATCAAGTAGATCTACGCTCAGGACAGGTCAGGAGGTCATGATGACTGAATCTTGCCCGCGGCCCGAGCCTGCAGCCTTGGCCGTAGGCCCGAGCCGGGCTGCAGGCAAGCCGGCCATCATGACAGACCTAGACAGAGCGTGCTTGATTTCATTTCTTACAGCGCGAAGCAACATATTAGGGAAGGTCAAAGGTCAAAAGGTCGAAAAAAGATTCCCGAAATGACGCCAAACGATCCTGACCTTCCCGAAATGACGTCAAACGGTCCTGAAACTCTCGAAATGATGTCAAACGGTCCTGATGGCCTGATTATGCCCGCGGCAGGAAGATCGCCTATTGGCCATGGGCCCGGCAACGATCACGTGCCATGTAAGAATCGTTGCATGCAATGCACAATCATGTTGATCCGATGCGCCCAGCGCGCTACAGCGCATACCCTGGCCTGGGGCCGCTAGACGTGTGACCGGATTTCAACGATTTTCATGTCCACAACATGCGACAGTAGATCGACATCATCATCTACTCATCTACTGTTATCTAGATCTACATGTACATGTACATAGATGGATAGCTCATGCATGCATGACCGACTCGACTAGCGTCATTTGGGGAATCACTGAATTTGGGAGGTCGGCTGTTTGACCTTTCAACCTTTGCCCCTTGGCTCCTTTAATTTCTAGAGAGCTAGAGGATCACGTCCAGAACAGAGTAGCCTGGGCCATGGGATAGGCTAGGGATATCAGCGAACACACTAGTAGACCCAGGTGCTCGAAGTCCGCACACTTTTACAGTGTGTGTTTGCCGAGCTGAAACTCACACTAGCAATGATCACTTGCCAGAATCCTGCTCGTGGATGGAAGGTATCTTGTCCAAGTTTGTTCTGAGGCCAGGCTGGATTGAACCAGGCCATCTTTCGATCCGATCTGTTTCTCTGGAGTTCGCTGATTTTTCATATCAAATTTTGGTGTCGCAGAGGGTACTCTAAGTCCGTACTGATCAGAGATGACTCGAAATACACACATATTTCGGCTAATTGCTAACTTGCAATCCCTCGGTTACGACGAAAGCACCGAAGGGATATGTTTGGCATGTGCCTCCACCAGTATTTCTTGCAAAAGCGTAGTTTGTTGCCGAAATGCAAGCTGTTTCAGTTAGTTAGTCGGCTCAGAGAAGAAGCAGCTGCGCTGTGAAAACCGCGGGAAAACAGTGGTGGAGATGCCAGGAGTGTCAACCTTTCTGCAAGGATTGGTGGTTCTCTGTATATTCTTCTCCTCTGGTCATTGTCAGCTCTAAGCTGGCTCTTGATGATTGAGTGAAGGCCTGTTTGATGCTGTGTCCGTTCGAAATCGGTCTTGGCAAAGTTGATTTTTGCATGAAATGTAACCCAATTTGTATTTCGTATGGACACTCGAAAACCCACTCGCGTGGTATGGGACTTCTGCTTATCGTAGATCCATGAAAATTGCTACGCGAGGCGAACATACCACACTGTCCCCTCCATAAAATATTTGAGTCGAATACAATAACAGAACATGAAATTATGGGCGTAGACCCGGGTGCTCGAATGAGACACAGGGTACCAAAACAGAAACACCCTGAAATTGTACCTAAACTTGTTCCGATTTCGTTTAGTTTTCACAAATACCATCAACATTATAGCAATAAAAACTGCTTTATGGCAGTTTTCTAAAAAAGGTTATTGTGTTCTAGTCCATGGACCCCGTCTAAAAAGTAAGAAATTAACGAAATGTGATAGCCGAAAATTAAAATTTCACACAAAACCTCACAATAATCACAACACTTGAAATGCTGCTTTCAACACTAAACTTGTACTGCACCGACAATTGGCAACATGCATGTCATGCATGCATAGGAAAGAGGATCACGAGGGGAAAAGGTCTTCTACATGTAGCTTTTCATTCTGTGTGTGATTATTGTGAGGTTTTGTGTGAAATTTTAATTTTCGGCTATCACATTTCGTTAATTTCTTACTTTTTAGACGGGGTCCATGGACTAGAACACAATAACCTTTTTTAGAAAACTGCCATAAAGCAGTTTTTATTGCTATAATTTCTTTTGTTTTTTCTGTCACCAATCAATGGAATGTCCTATATCAGTACGTAAATGATGGCCTTCACATCATATCAATACCGTATTATACGCATTGATGTGCAAGCCTTTTCTTGCAGAAAATGGCACTAGCATGTTCTTCTGCAGGGAAACATGTGAGTAGTGGTGGACCGTGGTGATACTTTTTTTTATACGGAGGTCATTCTGTGCATGTTGCTGTAGCAGAATTTCATGACTGTCATAAAATTGTCTTGCCTTTCAGATATTTCAGATTTCCCCACCCTCGATCAGATTTATTTGAGAAATGTAACCAGGTGAGCGCCACATATGTTTTTGTTGATTCTGTGTTGATAATGGTTTATAATCATGGGTTATCGTGATAAGGTCATCCTGCATCATATTGCACTGAAATCGTAATCCTGTTGATGTCGATACAACATTTGGAAGTAGTTCAATGACTTCAAACTGTTGGTCCACGATTTTCTAAAACAACACAGCAAAGGAGGAACAATAAATATGTATTAAAATTTAAACAAATACATTGCTGAGTCCGACACCTCGATCCAACAACTACACTGATCCTGAGGATAAAAAAGGGGCAAGGCTATGGTTGGAGGTACTGAGAGATAAACAAGGCACTCCATAATAATAAAATCTTACACATCTTTTGGTGAGTATGAATGATATCCAGTCTAACCTCTTTAGGACGAACACCAAGGGACCGATGGTATTTATTCTGTGAGTTTGTTTAACCTATTTTATAACCAGTGAACGCAATTATTTCTCCAATAGGCGTACAGATGGATTTCTTCTACAGCGAAAGATTCTAAGCCACACCAACTCATTGACTCGTCTCGTATGAAAGAAATGAGTCACTAGAGAGGTTCTGCAAAACGAAAATGCGTACAAACTTTCGTTCTACGTCATGAAGTGCAAAACTTCTCATGAACTTTCGCAACTTTGGACGCGAAACTTGCAGGGAACGCGAAATGAACTGTCGTACACACTTTCGTGAGATAGGGTCATGGCGTACGTGCACTTGGCCCGCGCAAACTACGAAAATGTGCAGAACGCAAAGTTCGTGCAAAAATTCGTACACACTTTCGCAAGCACTGTCGCGAAACTTCGTTCGAATTTTCGTTTTGCAGAACCTCTCTACTGAACGTTTCTTTAGCAACATGACGGCAACTGAAACAGCAACAGAGAAAGTACGATACATGTACAGCACATTCTTGTAGGTACCACAAACAGATTGCAGATCGTAATTCTTGCTTTGGTGGCACGAAACTTTATTTGGGGCAGTGCAATCTCGGTGGTACTCACAAATAATAAATCAAACAGCCCAGACTCGAGTAAACAAATCCAATCATACAAGTACGAGATCTTCACGAGACGAGACTGCACCCATTGGCTTGTTTCGTATGAAGCAAACAAGTTTACTGAACCTCTCCATAATGGAGATTTTCCCTGATATGCGAATTTATTTTGCAAACTCGGTCAATGGGTCCTTGAACCTTTCCCTCCAGATTGGGAACTGCCAACGATAGTATGCCACTGACTAGTGCCTTACTTGTAATGTACCAATGTACAATGAATTATATTATGAGTATTTCGACAACACATCTAACATAAGCCTTACCGTCAAGAAGGTGAACTCGCGTTCTTCGCACACTGTAGACAAGGGCAAAGAGATAAAAATGGATCTAAATCCGAATAAAATCAGCACACGTTTCCGTAAATGAAAGGGTGAGCATAAGCAAATGAATCGAAGGAAACCGGTCGACTCAGAGATCACCTGTCATCGAGTATTCCGTAAAAGGAGGCCTCGGCAGCGGAAAAGCTAAATTTAGAAAAGAGCTCCTGTCAGCTTTTCCATTATTTATTGCATTCCGCCCAAAATCAGCACACTTTTCGTAAATGAAAGAGTCAACACAAGCAAATGAATCAAAGGGAACTGGTCAACTCACCTGTCATTGAGTAATATTCCGCGAAAGGAGGTCTCAGCAGCGCCGAAACGAAATAAGCCAGGCCAGGAGACGAAATATCCGAAACAGCTCATACAAGAAGCAGTTCCAAAGGAGAAAGTTCCTCGCGCATGCACATCCAAACACGGACTGCACTGCGCAACACAATGTCTGCCGTGCACGTGCACAGCACGCGGCTACCACCCGTTGGTAGATCTAATACCGAGCACCTTACGTAGAGACTTACGTAGCCTAAGTGAAATACTTTTTTTTTTTTTTTTTAAACAAGTTTTTTTGACGGATGCCGGATGGGAGTTTGAGCTCTCACTCGGACCTGGTTTCTGGCGCCCCGTTCGCAACTCACCCTGATGCAGAGTGGCCAGTGTTGCCGGTGCAACGGCAACGGCACCTGTGTCAGGTGTGACTGCACCAAGGCGGCACGGAAATGCTGGAGCTGCCTTCCGTCAAAGAAGGATCGTTGTAAAAATTCCGCCATCCCTTCTCCTCCCCAGCCGGAGCAAGCTGTCAACGGCCATCGACAACCTACGGTGCAGGACAACGCTACGGGAACAGTTCTAACCGTAAAATGCGATGATGCCAGCGTGGATGCCAGTGCAGCCAAAGCTCTCACCGCCACCCTGCTGGCAGAATGTCGAGATCCCGTACCCGTAGATCTACCGTGCAGCGGTGAGGTGGCGGCTGACCATGAGGCCAATCAATCCACTCGATTTACTGGCGATCAGACCGCTAGCGCCGCCTCAGACTCCCAACAGTTTGCTTGGAGAGCACTGGATCAGCTGCAACCAACCACCGTGGTTACGGAGGGCGGAGCGGACGAGCCTCCTGCCGGCGCTCAGTCGGACTCCCAGCAGTATGCGTGGAGGACACTGGACCAGCATCAAGCACGCACAAGTGCGTCCCAGGAAAGCCCTGTGCCCACCCCAGAAGAGGTCGACCTCGTAGCCAATCTGGATCAGAGCCAGCTGCAACAGACCCCGACACACTCAGATCAGGAGCTGGAGGAAGGCCCACGGGATCTCCCGGATTTTCCTACTGCCCCCACTACAGGATTCCTTCTGGGCGAGCGTACCAACTTGGATTCTGTGCAGGCTGTGCAAGACGTGTACGAAGAAGTGGTACACTGTAGACCGAATGCAATGCAGGTACCCCGAGGGGCCACTGGCAAGCTCTTTGTATCCCAACTCTCCAATTACATTGTGTGCTTTGGAACCAGTGGGCCATATGAAGGCATAGCTCTGAAAGTGGCCATGGTCTTCCAAATGCTGATGCTGCAGAAGCCGCCAGGTCCTGCAGAGAAATCCGCAGATATCCTGCAGCGCCGCCTAGCAGCATGGCACAGAGGGGACCTACACGACTTGCTGCACGAATGCCGGACGATTCAAGAGGAGCTCACAGCACCTAGCCGGCCCCACCGCGGGGGTAACAAGGAGAAGGATGATGCACGCCACTTTGCAAACCTGGTGACAAGTGGGAAGCTATCCAACGCCCTACGATCGCTAGCCCCCAACGGAAATGCTGGAGCCCTGGCGCTGGATGACAGCATCGGTGATAAGTCAGTGCAAGAGGTCCTGCAAGACAAACACCCTGACCCTGCGCCCCTAGCCACGGAGGCCCTGATACAAGGTGTTCCCCCTCCTCAGCCTCATCCGGTCAGGTTCTCTGGTCTCAATCGTGACTTGGTGAGAAAGGCGGTACTCAACACTCATGGCGCAGCCGGCCCGTCAGGTGTAGACGCTGAGGCATGGAGGTGGATGTGCACAATGTTCTCCGATGCGTCTGACTCGCTATGCGATGCGCTGGCAAGCTCTGCTCGACGTGTGGCGACCGAATTTGTCGACCCCCGATCGCTGGAAGCGTACCTGGCATCCCGACTCATCCCCCTCAACAAGAACCCGGGGGTTAGACCCATTGGGATTGGCGAGGTGATGCGGAGAGTGGTGGGCAAGGCCATCTTGTACGTAATTGGTCAGGATATTCAAGAGGCAGCTGGCACCCTTCAACTCTGTGCAGGCCAGGACTGCGGGATCGAGGCGGCGATACATGCCATGCAGCAGGCGTTCGACCAGGAGGATACCGAAGCGGTCTTAATGGCAGATGCCACGAATGCGTTTAACACGCTGAACAGGGAAGCGTGCCTGCGCAACATGCGTCACCTATGCCCATCCCTGGCGACAGTCGTGATTAACAGCTACCGACAACCCGCAAAGCTGTTTGTTGGGGGCAGCGTCATCATGTCGGCAGAGGGCACCACCCAAGGCGATCCCATCGCGATGCCGATGTATGCGCTGGGCATTCTACCCCTCATTCGTGCTCTCTCGGCTGAGGGAACGATCCAGATGTGGTTTGCAGACGACTCCTCCGCGGGCGGCAGAGTCCAACGACTACGCGCTTGGTGGGATATTCTGCGACAGAAAGGACCGGCATATGGGTACGCAGCAAATGCTGAGAAATCAGTCCTGGTTGTCAAGGCCGGTCACCTGACGGATGCTGAGGACGCCTTTGCAGGGACCGGTGTGCACATTACCACCGACGGCCACCGGTTTCTAGGTGCTGCACTCGGATCGACGGAGTTCGTCCAGAGCTATGTTTCCCAGAAGGCAAACGGGTGGAAAGACGAGATCGTGTCCTTGGCCAAGATTGCCGAAACCCAGCCACAGGCTGCTTATGCAGCATTCACGCAAGGCCTGAAGCATCGCTGGTCCTTCCTGTGCAGAGTCATGGAGTGTGCTGCTGAAAATCTTGGCCCTCTGGAAGACACCATCACCAATGCCCTTATTCCTGCCCTGTGCGGTAAGCCAGTAAACTCACGTGAGCGAAGGGTCCTTGCTTTCCCATGCCGTGAAGGAGGCCTCGGCTTAGTCGACCCCACCACCTTGGGCGACCAGTTCCGGGCATCGGCAGCGATAACCTCGGCGCTCGTCCGCAAGATTCTGGACCAGGACACCCAGATTGGCCATGTGCTGGACCTGGTACGGTCCACTAAGAGGGAGGTGGCAAGTCGTACCCGCACTTCAACGGCCCAAGCAGCCAAAGAGTTCATCCTGACGCAGAACACTGATATCCAGCTCTGTGTCGGTCTGGCGGCGGAGAAGGGTGCGTCGGCTTGGCTGACCTGTAGAACCCTGAAGGCCCATGGCTTTGCCCTCTCGAAGGGTGAGTTCCGGGATGGCCTTGCGCTCCGCTATGGCTGGCCGCCAGCCCACCTTCCATCGATCTGCCCGTGTGGTGCATCGTTCACCGTCGCCCACGCCTTGTCGTGCTCTCTGGGTGGGTTTCCCTCACTGAGGCACAACGAGGTACGAGATGTTACGGCTGGTCTCCTCAAACGGGTCGCCAACAACGTCACCACTGAACCACACCTGCAGCCGGTGACTGGGAAAGCATTCCGCTACCGCTCTGCCATAACGGACCCCCAGGCTAGGCTGGATATAGCAGCGAGTGGTGTCTGGGGTGGGCGTTTTGACCGCACTTTCTTCGATGTACGGGTTTTTAACCCTTTCGCGGCTTCAAATCGCTCCACCTCAGTACCCTCCTGCTACCAGCGCCACGAACGGGAGAAACGCCGCTGCTATGAGGAGCGTGTTCGAGAGATCGAACATGCAACTTTTTCACCTCTCGTTCTCTCCTCAACAGGCGGCATGGGCAAGTCGGCAACAGCCTGTTATAAGCGGATTGCCGGGCTCCTGTCCGACAAGACGAAGGAGCCGTACAACCGTGTAATGGCGTGGATTCGCTGCCGACTTGGCTTTGCTCTGGTTCGCTCCAGCATGGTTTGTTTGCGTGGTGCTCGGCGACGCCCCATGCGCGTCAGCGATGTGGCGGATGCATCTGCTACCTTGGCCGTTGCCGAGGCCCGCTGCCCTGTGTAACTGACTGCAAGTGGTTCCTAAATCAGTTCCTATTCCTCATTGTTGCTTCTTTTTTCCCCTCTAGTTTTCTTTTACGGTATTATGATTTCACGGAGAAGGCGGAGAGCCCGAACGTGTGCAGTTTTATGTTTATTATTTGCCATGGCGACCCCCACAAGTCCAAATAACTGGCAGGGCAGGGTTGGGCCTTTTTCTTTCTTCTCGGATTTATTTTCATGACATGCTCACTGATGCTTGAAAAAAAAAAATAAAAAAAAAAAAATAAAATAAAAAACAAGTGTTGAAAGCCGTAAAAAAAAAAAAAAAAAGTGAAATACCGAGCACCTTACGTAGAAACTTACGTAGCATAGCGGTGTCGTTTTTCTTGCCATGTGAACACAATAATAGGGAGGTTCTGCTCTACGTTTTGGGAACGCGACGCAAAGAATCACGCGAACTTTCTTCGCGTTCCCGTAACGTAAAGAAATGCTGTTCTGCTCTACGTTTCACCTAGAGAAGTCACGTGGAATGTGTACTGGGAATTTCCCTTTCCATATTTGGCAGTTTTCTGCATGCAGTTGATCGATACCCAGCAAATCCGTACGCATTTTCTCTGCGTGTGCCACAACGTAGAGAACCCCATCTCCGCGTAGAAATCTGGAGCCAAAACACGCGAAGCCGTAGACTCTAACCCAGACACCTGCTCTCTACGTGATTTCTCTACGTTTCACGTATAGCAGAACCTCCCTAGTAGAAAAGCTGACAGGATCGCTTTTCTAAATACGGCCTGCTAACGGTATGCCAAATTTCAGCGCTGCACGGTAAACGGTTTTTGAAATACTCGCGACCCACTTTTTGCTGGGTCCTTGATTCGAGGATGTGGGTCTCCCGTACGGCCGTACGGTGCTGCCAAAGACCTGCTGAATCTGCGGCTCCACTGCACTGACCATCTTGCTCTCAAAAACGAAGTACACTGTAGTAAGTTACTACTACCTGCCCTCAACTGCCACACCAAGCGTAGACGATGGTAGACCCGTGTGCTTGAATCGGAGACGATCTGACGAGTTTGCTGTTTCTGATTCGAGCACCGGGTGACCCAATTTTCAAATAAAAAAACCGAAGGAAATACGACCATTTTACTGCGTACTGTAGCTTGTGTTGTAGCGCACCGAGGTTCTGAATTCCTGCTGGGTGGGTCAAGCCAGACTCCCTTCCCTGTTCCATCGCCTCTCCAAAAGTATATTCTGACATTAGGGAGGTTTCGCTCTACGTAATTACGTATGAAAATCCGTATGTCGTACGCGCCGGGGATCGAGGGCAACTTTCATACGTAAATCTCTCTACGGATTTCCGTAGGAAAGCTCTTTCCTACGTTGGGTCCTCCGTAGGACTTTTTGAAATATTTTTCGCATTTTCCGCATTTGTCCATGGCAACGTTCAAGCCGCGCGAAACACAAGGTACACACACCGTACACCACGTGCAAAATAAGATGGAAAACGCGGTTTCGGTTCATGGTGCACGCGGTGGGCGCATGCAGCCAACGCGTCTCCAAAGCAACAACGCATGTTTAGCAGTCGTGGAGAAATCACGTAGAGCGAAACCCAACAGCTCTGATTTTGACGTATGAAAATTCCGTGCAGTTCCTACGTTATTTTCATACGTAATTCCGTAGAGCGAAACCTCCCTATTGTTGAGATTTACAGATGAGAAATTTCACACCTGTCAAATCGTTTCTGATTCGAGCACCCGGGTCTACGAACTTAGGATACCATGTACGGACTTCGAGCATCTGGGTCTACACTGCGCACCGCGTACCGGGTTCGCGCAGTTCTCAGGACCATACCCTGCGTAGATCTACTCGCGACGGGGACTAACATTTGACGAAAAAATGGAGAGCACGTGCACGTTCAATTATTGTGAAAAAGTCGAGAAGACAAACAGCGACATGGAAGAAAATGCAATAGTTACGATGGAACTCACCTGCTCTCTAATCCTCCGAAGTCAGTCCTGGTGTGTCCGTGCTGGCTTATCTGATGAGCTGTATCAGGTGTTCCCTTGGCTCCTGACATGTCAGTGTCTTGCCGCCGGACGACCACTGGAACAGGATCCTGTCACCTTTCTGCTGTAGAACTATGCGCCTGGATTTTATTTGACTTTTCAAGGCAGACACTTTTCTGGCCACTGTTGGCAGAAGGAAGAGCTTCTCTGCTACTAATGCGGAAGTGTTCCAGAGCCCTTCCGACGCAATTTTCTCAACAAGTTGCTCGTTCTCTTGGAGCGTGTGGACCTCCTTCTGCAGTCACTGCGTTTCCTTCTCTATTATCTTTTGCCGTTGAAAATCGCGGATCGCCGGGCTGCGTTGGCGATAAAGATGACGGAGTTGTTAGGCATCAGCGAGAGCGCTTTTGAATAGCTCTCCTCGCCTCTGATCCGACTGATTACGCAGCCACTCACTAGTATGATTCGAGCAGAATAATACAATGCCCTCAATGGCAATGGCAGACGCGATGTACATGTGTGTTTGTGTGTGTGCGTGTGTGTGTGTGTGTGTGTGTGTGTGTGTGTGTGTGTGTGTGTGTGTGCGCGCGCGCGCGCGCGCATGTGCGTGTGTGTGTGTGTGTGGGGGGGGGGGGGGGTATGTGTCTGGGTATGTGTGTGTGTAGGTGTGGGTATGTACATGGATGTGTGTGTGTGTGGGGGGGGGTGAGGTGTGGGGGTGTGGATGTGTGGGTGTAGATGTGCAATGCTTCGATTTCTCTCTCTTCTCTTGTCTTCTCTCTTCCTGTCGGTGTCTCCCGCTTCTGGGCCGGCATGGCCCATACTTCATGCGTGCTTGTTCCTGTTGTTGTTATGTCTACTGTGTCTTGCCGCTTCTCCGGCTTTGGTCGTGACCACGATGTGTCTCCCCATTTTCTTCTTTATCCTTTCCTTTCTCTTTTTGCTAAAAGCTTTCTTCTCGCCGTGACCCCGATTTTTCTTCTTTTTCTTCTTTTTCTCCTTTATTTTTTTTCCTTCTTTTCTCTTCTTCCTTTGCTGAGAGTCTTCTGTTCCCATATTTTCTTTTCATCTGTGTCCCCATTCCTGGGTTACTTGGACTTCATTCGCTTCCTTGTCATTGGACATGTTCAGTCCGTTCGGTTTGCGAATTCAAATAAACACAACCAAAAACACAACCAGACGCGTTGGGTTACTGATGGTGAAGTCTGTCCAAAAGAGCAAATGCCCATTCGCTCACAACGTTCGTTTTGCGTACACTGTCCGTTGTGCTCTGCTGCTCTGCTGACATGTTGTGAAACTTGCCACGTAGTCTAGTAAGTGGTCGGAAAGGAGTTTCTCAGAGTAAGTTGCAAATGCTGTTGTCAGCAGTTGCAGGATGACGAGTGTCGTCTCATCAGTGCCGCTGCTGCAGAACAAGTCCTGGTGAACCTCATCCAGTACCACATTTGCTCCTGGAAAGACTGTTGCCGAGCCATCCAAAAATATATATGGAGTCTAACTTGAGTGTGCGGAAAGATGTACATGTACACAGTACACAGTGCCTGGTACACATCGCTCATGTGGTTGACGGTGATGCCCGGCTGCTTCAGCTTCCTCCAGAGGGGACCGGATATCAACTTGCCGGCAATTCAAAGGGCCCTGCAAGCTGCGATGCAGCCGTCAACTTGGATGTCGGCCAAAACAGCCCGCGGTTTGGGGTGCCAAATGCATCTTTATAAAACCGCTGGGTGTGCTCTCGCAACGTATGGATGGCTGTAGCATTGTAGAAAATGATATTAAAGCGGTTGCCCACAAACCGTGCAAGTGGAATGCACTCCACATCTTTAGACATCAAATAACTCTGAAACTGGACATGATTTCCAGATTGCTCATTCCAATGAGCCTCCAAGGCTTTACAGGCAGAGATGAGAAAAACAGTGCCAGCTTCTCCAGTACTTTCGAACCTTTGGCTCGCAGCACCTACTGCTGCTGTATCGAAGTGCGTCGCACTTCCTGTGCCTGCTTTGCCAGTCCCACAATGTAGTGTAGACCGCAGTAGAAAGTGTTGATGGAGAGCATGCTTTGCTTGACTGGTTCTGGTAGAGTAGTCCAGCCGTCCACAATTGGTTTTGGATTGATTTTTGCAATTGATTTTGGTTTTGGATTGATAATTTACAATAATTGATCTTTTTATTCCATGGCTGGTAGCCCTCATTCATTATAATGGTGTCAACCAATATTATTGGTTGACACCAAGTCATCTATGAATTGAGAATAAGAATAAGAATAATTATTATTATTGTGAAAAGAAGAAGTACAAAATGTTACGAGTTATGACTAACTGTCCACCAACGTAACCAGATCTTATACAGTCAGCGAGTGCGACAAAATGGCACTAAACTGACAAGGAGTACTGAGACATTCGGTGACCTGACACGTAGCTCCAACACTTCTCCAAGGCGCAAACCAATACCCTTCCAACTTGGAAGGCTCAGGTTCGGAAAGGTCAAAGAGGGGAAGGAAAGTAAGTGTCAGTTTTGTGCCATTTTGTCGCACTCGCTGACTGTATAAGATCTGGTTACGTTGGTTGACAGGTAGTCATAACTCGTAACATTTTATACTTCTTCTTTTCACAATAATTTAATTGGCTCACCATCCGAGTTAAATAATAATAATAATAATAATAATAGTAGAAAGGAAAAGGACATAATTATGGAAACGAGTTAAGAGTAACTATCCACCACTGTAACTAGATACTATATACAGTCAGAAAGTGCAACAACTAGGCACAAAACTGACAGAGTACTGAGACATTCGACGTCCTGACACCTAGCTTCAACACATCTCCGTAGCGCTAACCGACAGCCTTCCAACTTGGAAGGTTCAAGGTTATGGAAAGACCAAAGAGGGGAAGGCAAGCGCAACGAAAACGAGCACAAGCTACAGTCTCAACGGAACAAAGAATGTCGATTGTCGGTTAGCGCTACGGAGATGTGTTGAAGCTAGGTGTCAGGACGTCGAATGTCTCAGTACTCTGTCAGTTTTGTGCCTAGTTGTTGCACTTTCTGACTGTATATAGTATCTAGTTACAGTGGTGGAGAGTTACTCTTAACTCGTTTCCATAATTATGTCCTTTTCCTTTCTACTTTTATTATTGGCTCAATACCCGAGTTTCAAATAATAATAATAATAATAATTCAAAGGATCAGTCGGGGAAGTGAACTGCCTGAAAAGAGAAAAAAACGCCAGACCCACCAGGACTCGAACCTGGGACCCTGCTTGTCATGAGCAATGCTCTAACCACTGAGCTATGGGACCAGGCTGAACCTAGAAGACGCTGACAAGTTTTTCACTCCAAAGGCAGCTCACAACACGTGCCACACATACTGATGGCACTTGGGTCTTTTTCCCTCCCCCAGGGGACCAACAACGGTCAGTTTCTGGAAACTACCAGAGGTGAAAGAAAGTGATTAAATTTGGAAAGGATTGGGAGAACTTCAAATTCAAAGGATCAGTCGGGGAAGTGAACTGCCTGAAAAGAGAAAAAACGCCAGACCCACCAGGACTCGAACCTGGGACCCTGCTTGTCATGAGCAATGCTCTAACCACTGAGCTATGGCACCAGGCTGAACCTAGAAGACGCTGACAAGTTTTTCACTCCAAAGGCAGCTCACAACACGTGCCACACATACTGATGGCACTTGGGTCGTTTTCCCTCCCCCAGGGGACCAACAACGGTCAGTTTCTGGAAACTACCAGAGGTGAAAGAAAGTGATTAAATTTGGAAAGGATTGGGAGAACTTCAAATTCAAAGGATCAGTCGGGGAAGTGAACTGCCTGAAAAGAGAAAAAAACGCCAGACCCACCAGGACTCGAACCTGGGACCCTACTTGTCATGAGCAATGCTCTAACCACTGAGCTATGGGACCAGGCTGAGCCTAGAAGACGCTGACAAGTTTTTTCACTCCAAAGGCAGCTCACAACACGTGCCACACACACTGATGGCACTTGGGTCTTTTTCCCTCCCCCAGGGGACCAACAACGGTCAGTTTCTGGAAACTACCAGAGGTGAAAGAAAGTGATTAAATTTGGAAAGGATTGGGAGAACTTCAAATTCAAAGGATCAGTCGGGGAAGTGAACTGCCTGAAAAAAGACCCAAGTGCCATCAGTATGTGTGGCACGTGTTGTGAGCTGCCTTTGGAGTGAAAAACTTGTCAGCGTCTTCTAGGTTCAGCCTGGTCCCATAGCTCAGTGGTTAGAGCATTGCTCATGACAAGCAGGGTCCCAGGTTCGAGTCCTGGTGGGTCTGGCGTTTTTTTCTCTTTTCAGGCAGTTCACTTCCCCGACTGATCCTTTGAATTTGAAGTTCTCCCAATCCTTTCCAAATAATAATAATAATAATACTAATAATTCAAACAGTAGTTTGGAGGCGGTGGGAAAACAGTTTCGTAATAAGTATTCGCATGCAACGACGCAAATCCACACAATTCAGTAGACACTTCTTTTCTATCAAACGTTTTCTTTCCCTTCTCTTCAGGATAGTACAGGGAATGTTGTAAATTTGAAAAAAACGCATAACTATATAGAGAATGAAAAAAAGAAAAAAGGCAACACTTCAACATAGGTGTTAAAATGATTAAAGTGTTAAAAACCCCAAAACAAACAGCTGCAAGTTGTAGACAAATACGTTGAACACATCAGGGAACACTTGTCACACTTTCACGAGGTGTGACACAAAACAACTGCAACGATAACACATTCTCCTTCTGTACACATAGTTCTGGATCTAGTTTACGAATATACAGAGCTTCTAACACAGCAAGATGTAACTTAGACCTTCCACGAGTCAAAATCGAAAAGATATCATCACTATACAACTTACGACAACTAGCACTGCCCGACAAATGACGCTTGATGGACGATGTCCGATCACTTAGCTGTGTCAACTTCGACGCCTGCCGTTGTTCTCTTCCGTTAGGCTTGTTTGGTTGGTTGCTCCGGTTCACACCTCCAACGTCCGTTGATTTCATGTCCGTTTTTGTTGATTTCATGGCCGTTTTCGTTTCACTTCTTGGTCTTCCTCGTTTCCTCTTGTTGATCGTTGTTGTCACTTCCATTATCGACGTATTCAAATCCCCAGTACTCCGTCTCTTCACCTTGCTTCTGGTAACTCTTCCGGTGTCTATGAGCTCCAGTGTCACATTGGGTGGTTTTCGAGACGGTCTCCCTCGCTTCCTCACGCTAGTCTGAGATGGGCCAAGCTCCCCGCCCGTCGAGGCGGAGGCGCGCATGCGTACATCTACACTGGACGCAGACAAAGGCGTTCCAGTATCGGACTGCACAGCACATTTTGGAGGACGGCCATGACGAGGACGAGTACCACGAGCGTCAACAGGGACAAGACCTAACGGCACATGTTGACGGATGCGTGCGCCCAGGTGTTGAAGGGTTCTACCTACGTACCGATCTTCACATTCTCGGCACTGCAAAAATAGATAAGGTTGCTTCTACTAAGGGTAGGTAGAACGTCCTTCTTCACACTGAACGCACGCGTCGTTCCAAATACTAAATACAATTTCACGCACGGGTAAGACGAACAGACAATGTTGCGCACCTCCTTGCTGTGTTAGAAGCTCTGTATATTCGTAAACTAGATCCAGAACTATGTGTACAGAAGGAGAATGTGTTATCGTTGCAGTTTTTTGGTGTCACACCTCGTGAAAGTGTGACAAGTGTTCCCTGATGTGTTCAACGTGTTTGTCTACAACTTGCAGCTGTTTGTTTTTGAGTTTTTAACACTTTAATAATTTTAACACCTATGTTGAAGTGTGGACTTTTTTCTTTTTTCATTCTCTATATAGTTACTTGTATGTGTTTTTTCAAATTTACAACATTCCCTGTACTATCCTGAAGAGAAGGGAAAGAAAACGTTTGATAGAAAAGAAGTGTCTACTGAATTGTGTGGATTTGCGTCGTTGCATGCGAATACTTATTACGAAATAATAATAATAATAATAATAATAATAATAATAATAATAATTTAAAACGAAGGTAAGTTATGGGTCGCAAATATCCACGCAAACACACATCCAGTCATAATAAGGCACTTGTCATAAGTATCCGAACGTTTTCGGTCCCTTCTCATCAAGGATTATACAGGGAATGGCTCAAGCTGGAAAGACTAAAACTTATATAGCGTAAAGATAATTAGATAACAACACTCGTGACAATGTGGAAAATTATCAAGTTTAGCACGACACAAAACTCGAAGGAAAATAATAATAGTGACAACAACATAACAACATAGTGAGCAAATTAAGTTACATTGTTACCACCTCGACGAGGAGTAACACCAAACAATTGTAGCGACAACACATTTTCTTTCTGTACGCAAATTTCAGGATCTAATTTACGGATATACAAAGCTTCTAACACAGCC
This sequence comes from Sycon ciliatum, assembly GCF_964019385.1. NCBI lineage: Eukaryota > Metazoa > Porifera > Calcarea > Leucosolenida > Sycettidae > Sycon > Sycon ciliatum. The sequence goes on along the minus strand of NC_088651.1, from coordinate 11,279,209 downwards.
AAATGTAACGCACATCTACCACGTGACAATATTGAGAAAACATTATCACTGTACAACTCACGACAATTGGTACGGGCTGACAGATGTTGCTTGATTGACGAAGTGCGATTCTTAGCTCCATTGGGTGTTGTCTCCTCCAATGTCCCGTCATCTCGCCACTTCGTGGCATCACCACTATCTGTCTCTTCGCGTTTCCGCGGCCTTCCACGTTTCTTGACACTAACACCACTATCTATAGGAAGCCAACGTTCACCGGCCTCTACATTCCGTGGGGGAGCTATACTCCAACGAAATCGAAGAGACATCTTGTGAAGGCGCTAGTTTATCGTGCACATAGAATATGTTCCCCTCATCTATTGCAGGACGAATTAGACAGACTGACATCAATATTTACGAACAACGGCTATCCAAAGGAATTTCTGGCCAAGCTAATCAACGAAAAACCGGTGACAGACAAGCCTATCCAATTTGGACCTGACCGTTGCCCAGTGGTGCTCCGTTTACCCTGGGTTGGCACCGGTTCTGCGCGCGTGGAGAAGGATGTTCGTGGTATCGTATGTCCATCATATCCGTGCGTCAAGCTGTACGTCATATTTGGGACAGTGCGTGCGTTCAGTGTGAAGAAGGATGTTCTACCTACCCTTAGTAAAAGTAACCTTATCTATTTCTTTCAATGCCGACAATGTGAAGATCGGTATGTAGGTAGAACCCTTCAGCACCTGGGCGCACGCATTCGTCAACATGTGCCGTTAAGTTGTGTTCCGCTTGATGCGCGCGATTGTCGTCCTCGTCGTGGTCGTCCTCCAAAATGTGCTGTCCAGTCCATCGGTGGATCTTCCTCTTCCCGTGAAGATGTGACTGCATGCCCGTCCTCCTCTGCGTGTGTAGGACACGGGCCAGCTGAGAACAGCATAAAAGATGGTGAAAGACCCACACGTAAACCACCGAAACTGACAAAGGATCTGTCGGCGTCGGAAAGGGTGACGAGAAGCCAAGTGAAAATACGGACTGATGAGGACGAACGTACAACGACAACGGAAGTGACAACAACAGTTAATATTCGAAAACGTGGTAGACCACGAAAACTAACCTAAATATCGGACACCGGTCAAGTTGAAGTAAGAAGCTCAATAGTAATCCGCAATGGAGGAGACGTAACGGAAAGGACTCCGGGTATCGCGCACCCAACGGTTAGTGTCAAGAAACGTGGAAGGCCGCGGAAACGCGAAGAGACAGATAGTGGTGATGCCACGAAGAGGCGAGATGACGGGACATTGGAGGAGACAACACCCAATGGAGCTAAGAATCGCACTTCGTCAATCAAGCAACATCTGTCAGCCCGTACCAATTGTCGTGAGTTGTACAGTGATAATGTTTTCTCAATATTGTCACGTGGTAGATGTGCGTTACATTTGGCTGTGTTAGAAGCTTTGTATATCCGTAAATTAGATCCTGAACTTTGCGTACAGAAAGAAAATGTGTTGTCGCTACAATTGTTTGGTGTTACTCCTCGTCGAGGTGGTAACAATGTAACTTAATTTGCTCACTATGTTGTTATGTTGTTGTCACCATTATTATTTTCCTTCGAGTTGTGTGTCGTGCTAAACTTGATAATTTTCCACATTGTCACGAGTGTTGTTATCTAATTATCTTTACGCTATATAAGTTTTAGTCTCTCCAGCTTGAGCCATTCCCTGTATAATCCTTGATGAGAAGGGACCGAAAACGTTCGGATACTTATGACAAGTGCCTTATTATGACTGGATGTGTGTTTGCGTGGATATTTGCGACCCATAACTTACCTTCGTTTTAAAGTATTATCCGCCTCCGACCTCTTTAAAAAAAAAATAATAATAATAATAATAATAATTTTACAAGAAGTCGGAGGCTGATAATACTTTAATAACGAAGGTACGTGTTGGGTCGTAAGTATCCACGCAAACACACATCCAGTCAAAATAAGGCACTTGTCAAAGTATCCGAACGTTTTCGGTCCCTTCTCATCAAGGATTATACAGGGACTGGCTCAAGTTGGAAAGACTAAAACTTATATAGCGTAAAGATATGAGATAACAACACTCGTGACAAGGTGGAAAATTATCAAGTTCAGCACGACACACAACTCGAAGGAAATAATAATAGTGACAAGAACATAGTGAGCAAATTAAGTTACATTGTTAACACCTCGACGAGGAGTAACACCAAACAATTGTAACGACAACACATTTTCTTTCTGTACGCAAAGTTCAGGATCTAACTTACGGATATACAAAGCTTCTAACACAGCCAGATGCAATGCACATCTACCACGTGACAATATTGAGAACACATTATCACTGTACAACTCACGACAATTGGTACCGGCTGACAGATGTTGCTTGATGGACGAAGTGCGATTCTTAGCTCCGTTGGGTGTTGTCTCCTCCAATGTCCCGTCATCTCGCCTCTTCGCGGCATCACCACTATCCGTCTCTTTGCTTTTCCGCGGCCTTCCACGTTTTCTGACACTAGCCGTTGTGTGCGCGATGCCCAGTGTCCTTTCAGCTACGTCTCCTCCATTGCGGATTTCTATTGATCTTCTTACTCCAACTTGTCCGGTGTTCGATATTGAAGTTCGTTTTCGCGGTCTACCACGTTTTCGAATATTGACTGTTGTTGTCACTTCCGTTGTCGTTGTACGTGCGTCCTCACCAGTCCGTATTTTCACTTGGCTTCGCGTAACCCTTCCCGACGCAGACAGATCCTTTGTAAATTTCGGTGGTTTACGTGTCGGTCTTTCACCATCTTTCACGCTGTTCTCAGCTGGACCCTGCCCTACACACGCGGAGGAGGACGGGCATGCAGTGACATCTTCACAGGTAGAGGAAGATCCACCGATGGACTGGACATCACATTTTGGAGGACGACCACGGCGAGGACGACACTCACGCGCATCAAGCGGAACAAAACTTAACGGCACATGTTGACGAATGCGCGCGCCCAGGTGCTGAAGGGTTCTTCTACCTACATACCGATCTTCACATTGTCGGCATTGAAAGAAATAGATATAAAGGTTACTTTTACTAAGGGTAGGTAGAACATCCTTCTTCACACTGAACGCACGCACTGTCCCAAATATGACGTACAGCTTGACGCACGGATAAGATGGACATACGATACCACGAACATCCTTCTCCACGCGCGCAGAACCGGCGCCAACCCAGGGTAAACGGAGCACCACTGGGCAAAGGTCAGGTCCAAATTGGATCGGCTTGTCTGTCGCCGGTTTTTCGTTGATTAGCTTGGCCAGAAATTCCTTTGGATAGCCGTTGTTCGTAAATATTGATGTCAGTCTGTCTAATTCGTCCTGTAATAGGTGAGGGGAACATATTCTATGCGCACGATAAACTAGCGCCTTCACAAGATGTTTCTTCGATTTCGTTGGAGTATAGCTCCCCCACGGAATGTAGAGGCCGGTGAAAGTTGGCATCCTATAGATAGTGGTGTCCAAACTCTTAGTGTTAATGTTGCGTGATATTTGTACATCCAAGAAGGATAATCTGCCGTTTTGTTCCGCTTCCGACGTGAATCTCAACGCCGGATGGAGGCTATTCAGAGTTAGTAGAAAAGTCCCACAGACATCCTCATCCTCATCGTGACAGTACACATCGTCGACAAAACGACAGTACATAGAGGGCCACAATGATGGACTAATGGACGCTTCACAGAACCCTACAAATATATTAGCCAATACAGGACCAAGTGGTGAGCCCATGGCAACGCCATCTATTTGTTTATACATAACGTTGCCAAATGAAAACTCAACGCCAGATGTAACCATTAACATGAGTTTCACAAACTCCGTTTCGTTCAAGGACGGCGAAGTAATGGACTTATTGTGGTACAGTGTTGTTGCGCAGATGTCAATGGTCTCCCGTAGTGGCACGTTAGTAAATAAGCTGACCACGTCATACGAACACATGAATCCGCTCGATTCAAAGTTTGCGTCCCTTAGCTTCTCCACAAACTCGAAAGTATCTTTGACGCAGTGGCTGTTGTAGAGGTTGAGTACCGGCTGTAGCATGGCACATAGCCACTTGGATGTTTTAAATTGCGGCGATCCTGACATGCTCAGTATTGGGCGCAAGGGAATGTTCTTCTTGTGAATTTTTGGGAGCCCATACATTCGTGGTCTTGTTGATCCCGTCGGTGCCAGATGGTCGTACTCATAATCAGAAATTTGATGTGTTTTTGAAAGAGACAATAAGTGTTTGCTAAGTTTAGTGTCGATGTTTTCTGTATGATCATATACATCGCACGGTCCGATTCTGCAGAATTTCGTCTTGTCCTCCAGAATGACCATCATCTTGGTTTGGTAATCCTCCCTTGACATAATAACCGTTGCCCGACCCTTGTCAGGGCGGGAGATAATAATGTCCGGATTTTTCCTAAGCTCTCTCATTATTTTGAGGTGCTCTTGTGTGAGTGAAAAAGACCGGGTGTCAGGAGAAGACTGCGCAAACTTGTGTGCCTCGGCAGCCAGAGACGCCCGGCAAGCCGCTGTTGTTTCGTCAGATTTTGCTGGTACCTTGGACAATTGCTGCTGCAGCAGCTCAAACTCCGCCAACATCTCCAATCGGTGGAGTTTAGGAGGAATTCCAAAATCCAAACCGCCGCACAGCACGTCCTTTTGTAGTTGAGTCAGAGGGATATCGGCAAGATTAATAATAGTATCATAATTGTCGCTACATGTGCCGAATCGGTCCTTTCTCAAGGCAGACACAATCGAAACGTGTTTTGCATGGAGCCTAGACCGTTGTTTACAGTCACGTTGCGATATTAGCCATGAAAATCTAACAAAATCGAAGGTATTGAGAAGTCTTCGTACTTTCTGATACGAAGACACAAACCTCGAACGTGCATTGTGAAGTTGGTTCTTTGCCTTGTATAAACAATTAAAATGAAACAATTCCAGAACGTTTTCGTGTGACCATCATCAGTGGAACATCGTCACATAGTAAGAATCACTAAAACAACCAGTTATAATATTATAGCTACTTCACTAGTTTGAGGGAAAGAGACAAACGGGAAAAGTCTGAAGAAAAATTGACTGTCAATATAGCTACAGTAATATTAAAAGAAGCGTGAGAATGCAGCACAGCTAGCGGTTATGCATAGCGCGTGTAGTGTGAACCTTTGCAGTGTATCTGAGAATGGTAGCAGTAGATGAATGTGGCAGCTGTGAGTGCGTGTGATGATGGTCACACGAAAACGTTCTGGAATTGTTTCATTTTAATTGTCTATACATGGTTATGAGTGCACAATTGATATTTTTCATTGCTATTTTACGACTGTTGTCTCCTCGTCGGTTATTTAAATAATAATAATAATAATAATAATAATGTAAATAGGCGTCGAGGCGACAATAGTTTTAGAATTGCGATCAACAGAACGAGCTGAACCGACATTTCACAAAGACTTTTATTGTATTCAAAAAACGAGTGGATACAAAAGCAGTGAAGAACATGGAAAGAAGAAAAAATGTGATATGGAAGAAATGATGAACAAAAAATCTTACTGCGAACTAGTTCTCGCACAACACTCCTCAGGAAGCTACGTTGTACTAATGAAAAACAATCCAGAAAGATACTAATAAAGAGAAATGGAGGGAGAAGAAACAACACCTATGAAAATGATAATCCTAGCACTCAGGTAATAACAGGAAAAACTGCGAAACCACTTAACGAACTTGTAAGGACTACTAGTATACTGTGACACAAGATATGACACCATGGCCAACCAGGGCCAAACAAACAGAACAAGCTGCTACTAAAACAATTTCAAACGAATAATGCTGTCCTTCTGGACACACAGATGAGGCTTATGAGTACGTTGACAAACAGCTTCTAACACACTCAACTGCAACTTATAACCATGACGAGCACGGCACAAAACAGAAAAAGAAGAATCAGAATAAACCTTGCAGCAATCAGGACGAGATACAAGATGCTTATACACTGATGACTTCCTACTAGAAAACACACGCTCGCACCCACTCTTACTCACACAATCATTCTCGCTCTCACACTCACTGGACTCACCAGCCGAATCCTCCTCAACGACGTCCTGCCTTGGAGCAATCAGGTCCCGTCTCCTCCCATCCCTCGTCTCACGTTCCTGTTGTTTATTCCGTTGGCTCGGTACTTCCGTACTGAAATAGGTCATGGTGTAATTAGCAGTTGCTCTTCTGGGTCTCGTTGATATTGAGGTAGGTATTGTTGTCGTCTCTGCTGGTGATGCAGCAAGCGATGATGACCCAAACGTGTCTGTATGCAATACACGTGGCGTCGCCAAAGCCACATCCACCTCCGCTGGTTGAGGGAGTGACTGGGTCATGGCCACGGGGGCCAATGCAATGGTGGACTTGCCGAGTGGGACGCTAGGTCCTGTGTTGGCGGAGGTAGTGGTTGTTTACGGGGTCTTCCCCGCGTGGGACGCTCCAGTTGCGCGCTAATTAGGATAATGTGTAAAGGAGTGTGTTGCTTGATGCGTTCGCTCAGCAACACACTCCTTTACACATTATCCCACGTTATACCCCACTTGGAAGGTTCAAGGTTATGGAAAGACCAAAGAGGGGAAGGCAAGCGCAACGAAAACGAGCACAAGCTACAGTCCCAACGGAACAAATAATGTCGGTTGTTACTGGACGATAACGAGACCAATAGGATATTTGACAAAACGGTCTAACTACAGTTCGAAGCAGCTCACCACCCAACTTGGGTGGGTCATGAATATCAAAGATAAGTAAAGAAGGGGGAAGCTTTACGAAAATGAATTGTACAAGCCGAAAGCCAAACTCCTACAGTACTCTTCATGCATGACATTGTGATGGACTACAATACAAGTTGTTTCACACGACGTAAGCTTGCCTGCCCCTCTTTGGTCTTTCCAAAACCTTGAACCTTCCAAGTTTGAAGGCTGTCGGTTAGCGGTACGGAGATGTGTTGAAGCTAGTTGTCAGGACGTCGAATGTCTCAGTACTCTGTCAGTTTTGTGCTTAGTTGTTGCACTTTCTGACTGTATATAGTATCTAGTTACAATGGTGGAGAGTTACTCTTAATTCGTTTCCATATGTCCTTTTCCTTTCTACTTTTATTATTGACTCAATACCCGAGTTTCAAATTGCACACCTGATGAGCCGTCACGAACCATACGGCGAAGCGTACGTTGTGTGAAACAGCTTGTGTGTTTTCGTCAATAGTGACATCAGATTCAGCTCCTGTCGATTCCGGTGTTGTATCCGTTCTTGGTTGTGTTGTAATACTGACAGGCGTAGTAGTAGGCAATGGGTGTTTTCGTGGCCACCCCCCGCTTTGGCCTGATTGCCCTGGCCGCTTTTGACAACAAGGACAATGGGGCGTGTTGTTTGATACGTTCGGACAAGTGTTGAAGCGTCCTGCCAACATACCGACTACCGCACCGTCGGCATTCAAAGTGAAAATATTAATGAGATGACTCAAATGATGGGTCGGCAGGACGTACTTCAACACCGTGAACGTACGTATCGTGGTGAAGACAGTTTCTACACACACTGCATAGTACGTCTTCTGGACAATAGACTAGACTTGACAATACGACTGACCTTTGGCGACTCCGCGCCTTTCCAAGGCAGGTAGTCCAGCGGCCCAAACTTCAAAAAAAAATTCCGTTTCAGTCTCAAGCAGACAACCTGGGTTCTTCACAACGGCCTAAAGTATGTATACCTGACCTGGATTCCGCTTGTTGTCATCTTCAGAGTTAGGGCAGAAGCTCAGGAGAAGCCAATTTCTCCGCTCTCGTCGGCGATACTGCGCACCATCTGGGGGTGCACAGTTCACGGAAAGGAGCGCCTTTTTCAAATTTTTGAAGATGACGACGACACCGACAGGATACTCTTTGAAATGTAGAATTGCATTTTCGTTTGGTAGTTGCATAGTAGTTGCGTTTCGCGCTGTTTGAATGCCTCCTGCCCACCGCTCACAGCATGGTAGACACCCTTTTGACATGATGGAGGAAGAGGCCGTGGAGCTTCTTACGCCTCGTCCTGGGAATGGCGTTGTATCGCGGGAATTTTGCTTGTGCCATTGCGTTCAATGCATCGCAGGAAAAGCAAACCCGATTTACTTTGCAGAGTTGGGAAACTTTGTTTGAAGCTGCTAAATGCAGGCAGGACGAGCTATACCTTCTTGTGCGAGAGCCACTGCACCGAGGAGAGCGTCCGCGGATGGTACCACCGCAAGTGCTACAGTACATACACTAACAAAACGTTGCTGGGTCGGCTGCCACTTGGACGTGGCCATGACTTTTCAAGCCATTCTGAATTGGAGGAGATACATGTATGTGATGATGGGACACCATGTACCAGCAAAGCGTAGAACAAGGAGAGATGTACAATGATTGAATCCACATCTGCAGACTTGTGCCTCATGACATGTGCATCTAGCAGAGTTGGAGAACAACGCAAGAATTTTGGCTTTCGCTCCAGAATGGCCCAGATTGCGTTGCAGCGGAAATCCACTATCAACGTCGGAGCATACTACAGTGCCTTCGCCCACCTGGCCACTATGCACCGGCAACGAAGTGGCAAAGGAGTGACCAGCCGTCGGCCTACAAAACATGTGACAGCCTGGTGCTGAATATACAGTCCGAGTTGAAGTCTGCAAGAGCCTTGCCCATGAAGCTTCTCACGGATAAGTACAATAACTGCAAACGGCACCAGCTTGGCCGACCATCACACTCCGCCTTAGTATCCAACTTTCATGCTGAAAAAGAAGATAATGAGCTACTTGGGGACCAGGTGAGTTCTTGGCATTGTTGAATGTGTAGAAATAATTTGATCATGTTTTATTGTTTGATCATGACCAAGGAAATCCAAATAACACATACGCTCAACTACAAGATCACATGATCGCATGTACACACCAGATCATGAGTCCAGGCTCAACTCATGCACAGCAACTAAAAGCCGCTAAGTTCATTTCACACGCGCGCTCGGGAAACGGCACATGCTGCATGCATAACCTAACACGATGTGCTACTATCATGAATGTCTGGGTAGCCAAGGAGTGCCACAATGTGTATGTAGACGTGAACACTACAGTGCCTGACATCTACAACCTAGGAATGTATTAAATGGAATGCAAGTGTTCATGCTCATGTAATGTGGTAGTCTTCTTTGGTTGAATTACGTTTGTGGCTGTTGCACGTATTATTACGACCAGCTTGGCTCTCGCGCTACTTCACATGGTACACATGTAGGGCTTGTGGTCCGAGTCAGAGTAATGTCCAAAGCTGACGTCAGTATTCTAGGCTGACTTTATGCAAGAAGAGACAGAATTATAAACTGGTTGTTTTCTAAACACAATTGTATAGCCCGTGATAACGCGGAAATGCGAACTTGACTTGTTTAAGGATCGAATTTCATTGGCGTGTTTCATTTACGTTTTGTGTTTGAACTGTGTGTTTCCTTCAGCAATTGACATGTATGGTAAGTGGCATGGGTATACAGGCGCACTCTTCACGGAGCAACCACTTGTCTGTGTCGTCTGCAAACGGTCCGATGGCCGGTAATACCCAGTCATTGCCGAACAGTCATACTAGTAACGCACCTGGCCCGACTCCAACCATCCCAGTCCAGCCGGTTGCCGCAGATTTCCTGCCCGCATCCACGTCCACTCCGCACCCCAGTGTCCGGCAAGAGAACGGGCCCAATGCCAGGAGTTACGACGGGCCCACTGCCAGGAATTACGATAGGCTCACTGCCAGGAGTTACGATAGGCCCGCTGCGATATCCGCTGGGCTTGTCCCCGCCAATGTCGTGTTGCCCACTGATTTTGGCTTCAAAGGATCCGCTACTCCGCCGCGTCAGGTGAACACCAGTGGATCAGTTTCATCTCTGGGTACTACATCAGCCTCCAGTACAGATGTGTCGGCTAGTACGGCTTTGACTACAAACTCGGGTGCGAGGCAACCAGTGGCGGCTGCGGTGTCTTCTACAGCGCCATCTCAACCACGGTCGCAGCAGGTTCTTGCTGATCTCTAGCGTGCTATGTGGTGTGTGAGTGCGTGCGCGCGCGCGCGGACGCGCACACACAATGCCATGTGTTGTGCGGTGTGTGCGTGCATGTGGGGTTTGTGTATGTGTGTGTGCGAGCGCGCGCGCACAATGCCATATGTTGTGCGGTGTGTGTACGTGTGTGTGTGTGCGCGCGCGCGCATGCACACAATGCCATGAGGGTGAAGGCAGTTTCGACAGTGGATTGGACTGTAAGTCCGACTGTGAATCGGACAGTGAGTTTGAAAGATAAGGCTGGTGGACCGCACTAGCGCTATTGAAGTTTTTGAATTGATTTGAATTTGAATTGTACTTTTCAACTCTGCAGCAAGTGACAAATACACTACTGCGCTATTATTTACAACATCTTCCATATCGCTCGTTTGCTAAGATCAGCTTATGATCGCTATCACTCTGCCGTTTTCCGGTGTCCTTTGCTTCGCTCGTGCTAGCTCTCTTCCGCTGGTGTTGTCGAGATAGTGTCCCAATAAATGAAATCCTCTCATACGAAAGATCCATGTTTGGGGGTGATTTTGGTCAAATTTTACAACAAATCAATCTGTGCCATCTCTAATCACCATCAATAGGAAATGAACGCTCGGCAAAGGGCAACCATGATCTACAAATCATCCAAACACAAGAACAAATTCACATCGACTGCACTAATTTTCAATAAAATATCGTATCACATGCTGCCAATTTCAATCAAGGAGTCGTAAAATAACGTAAAATAACGACTTCCGTAACGAAACCTAAAATTGGTTCTCCCCAGCTTATGCCCTAGTTCTGGACATGACAACAAGCCGTTTCGACATCCCTAGGACATGGTCTTTCCACCCATGCAAAGCTCAGGTTGTCTGCTTGAGACTGAAACGGGACTTGCAAAACAACGTCTTTTAGATTTGGGCCGCAGGACTAAGGCACTGGAAGACACGACAAGGAGGCGGGCCGATTGTCAGGCTGCGTTTTAGGCCTCGACCAAACATGCTTGCGCATATTTCCTCATATTTTGTGAGACAGTTCATATAATTATGGCATATTGAGCGAGAAAGGGAATATTGGAATTAAGCCAGCATATACAACCATTCTGAAGAAAATGAGGACAAAACATTCATGTAAGGGCGCGCTCACACTGCGACCATGAGCACGCGTCCATGCGTCAGAAAAACGCAGAAACGTGGGAGTCGTGCTCACACTAGGCCTCGTACACGCGTAGACGTGAAGTTGTCACACAAACTTTACGAATTGCAGTTCGTATCCAAAAGAGTTCGTGCGTTTCCTAATAAAGTTGTGGCCCGTTTTGGATGTAATTTTTCGCATGTTGCATGTTGGAGGAAGTGCCTCGTGGCTCCTGGCTCGTATTCTTGAGTCGGCGAAAATAATTCATACAATCAGGTAGGTTTGGACTCTTGAGGGACTGCCGCTGACATCCAAGCGCTTTCGCTTTCCTGACCTCGTGGTCAGAGCAAGTGCCAGTGCAGTGGAAATTCCGGTAGTGGTTTCTTTCGTCTGTTGCCGAGATGAGAACTGTATTTTCCGGTGATATGTAACTGAAATGTCTTGAGGTATGGCATTCCATCATCGCAGAAAATTAGAGAAAGATGATTTCCGAAACCGAAAAGCCAGACCAAGCTGCCATCGTATTGAACGAGTACACTGTAGAAATTGGTCACTGACCCGATCACAACGAAGCAACTACAAAAACAAAAACAAAATCGACATCGTCCAAAAAGGGCAAAGAATGCATATATGGCGGTGCGTGCGTGCAGGACCACAACTACAAAATTTAGAAAATGTGCAAATGTCGAGGTGACATCGACAACCGCCGATTTGGTAAAAAAAAAAAAAAAAAAATTCATGAATCAACAAACCGGAATTTGAGAAATTGAACATACTTTAGGCCAGGTTGTACACAAATACGCTTCACGTCTACGATCATGTTGCCGCCAAGTCGTGGCACCCCCCTCCGGAGGTCGCGGTCACGATTTGAAACGTGGCCGCGACGTTTTGGTCAAGTTCATGCCGTTGCCATGCAACTTGGCCGCATGGCCGCATGGACGCTGGTTTTGGTCGCAGTGTGAGCGTGCCCTAATGGACAAAATGCGTTCAGAAATGCCTTTTATGAATGAATTTGGAATGGTTGAGGCGTTTGCTACATTTCCCCAGGGATGAACACTATTGCTACGGTTGTTGGAGAGTGGGGACACACACCAGCCATACTATTCTGCATGTGTTTTGATTTGCACCAGATGTTCGCCGAGTTAGCGGAACAACGTATTTGCAATTGTCATTGCCACGGGTGTTACTGGGAGGTTGGAGGGCTACTTTGGGCTGATGCTGCTGGTGTGGACACGGTGCATAAGGAAACGGAGTCTGCATTTGGCACGTTCAATTACAGGGGTCAGGGAAAGGCGAGTGTATATAGGAGTGGTATGGGACGGGATGGGCAGATTGGCTACGCAGCGAACACATCGCTTGTCGAGGACAGTGAGCAGGAAGTATAAGGGCAGAATAGAAGAGGAGCGACTGGCGTTCAGATAGCGACGGGCGGATGGTTCTCAGGGTGGTTAGCTTCTGGGAAGTTTTACGTACTATGCGTGTGTAAACGGTTTGAAAACGATTCGAGGCCAGCCCGTTTTCATTCCGTTTCGTTTCGTTTCGTTTCATTTCGTCTCCGTGTTAACGCAGCCTCAGTTCCTTACGGGGCGCATTGTTCATGAGTAGTTTCGCTAACAGTGATGATGGATATCCGTTTCAAGTAAAAAAAAAAGACACAGCCAAGGAAATCAAGTTCCGCTTGCAATTTACTCTCGGAGCAAATGCGTCTCGCCCTGTCAGCTAAGTTTCGGATTAGATTGGTCTTGTATTGCGAATAGCAATATGAATTGTGCATAATAATTATACTGACCAGTGAATGTAGGCTTACGATACACCCTCACATGTCTTTTCCACCAGTACATCTAAAAACGACAATTTGTTGCAATCCTCGTGTTCGCATGTGAAGCGTAGTGCAGGGTGGACATCATTCAACTCATTTAGAAAGGCTTCACTCGCACGTCTTGATTCGAAATAGGTAAATGAGTCGTCCACAAATCGAACGTACAACTGAGGCCACTTTATTTTATCCATTCTCGATTCGCAATACTCAACGAAGACATTTGCCAGTACCGGGTCCAACGGAGACCCCAGCGCCACACCGTCCATCTGCTTATAACATAACATAACCAAACGAGAACTCTACGCCACTTGTCACCGTCAACATCAAACGTCGATATGCTGTCTCCGGTAACCATGGAAGATCAATGTCATCATCATTGTGGTATAGTCTTCGCCGCAGATATCTATTGTCTCGTCTAGTGGTATGTTTGTAAATAAGCTTACAACATCGAAAGAGCACGTAATTATGGGCTGTAGGTGGGATAGAGTTGTGTCGAAGGATTTCAACGAATTCAAACGTGTCCTTAACGTTGTGTTTACAATAATACTCTAATACCGGTTGCATCATGCCGCAGAGCCACTTGGATATGGCGTATTGGGGCGATCCTACCATGGAGAGTATGGGTCTAAGCGGGCAGGATGGTTTATGTATCTTTGGGAGGCCGTACGTGCCCGGACGTACCGAACCGATAGGCTTGATTCGGAAAAACTCGGATTCTGTTATGTCTTTTTCTGCTCGGAGTCTCTTCAGACAGGTTACTAGTTCCTTCTCCCGAGCCAATGTTCTATCATGTGTTGAAACCGGACCCGAGTTCCACAAATTTAGACCCGTCGTCCAGTATGGTAGCCATTTTTGTATTTTACTCTTTTTGCGTTAAGATAACTGTTGCCCGACCTTTATCTGGCCGAGTGACGATGATATCATTGTTCTTTTTCAGCTCTGAACTAGCTTTCATTTGTTCGCGGGATAGTGGAAATGTTCTCCGTTCAGCGGGTTTGTCAGCATGTTCCTCGGCTGCAGCACGCAATGTAGCCGTACACACCATTTTCTTTGATTCCGATACAGGTGCAAAACCACCCAATTTCCGATAGAATAATTCAAAATCACATAGTACTCGCTCTCTCATGTTTGATGTTGGTGGTATGCCGAAATCTACGCCTGTAGATGATAGTAGCTCCTTTTGAACAGTCGTAAGTGGATGTGTGTTCGCCATGTTAATTATTGTGCTGGTATCAATTGTGATGGAGCCAAAGCGCTTCTTTCGAAGTCACTTGATGTTCTGATCTTATTTGGTGACTAATCGAGTATGTAGCCTATCGTCATTCTCCGAGATAAGCATGGAAAAACGAAGAAAGTCATGTTGTGACAGGAAGTCCCCCTCCTGGCGGTAGAGGTGTTTAAACGCAGTTCGTGTTTTGTCAATTGTATCCATGGATCTCGCAATGTCATCCTTAATGAAAGTCCAATGAAAGTGTGCTATGCAAGCAAAAAGAAAATGTTGTAGTACTCACACTTTTTAAATAATACGCACTCACCAGTTTTGTCCACACGCACTCACAGCTGCAACGTTCATCTACTGCTACCATTCTCAGATCCACTGCATAAGTTCACACTACACGCGTTATGCATATGAGCGAGCTGCTGCATTCTCACGCTTCTCATGCTTCTTTTCACATTATTCTAGCTATAAAACTGGTTGTTTTAGTGATTCTTACTATGTGACGATGTTCCACTGATGATAGTCGCGAGAAAACGTTCTGGAATTGTTTCATTTTGATTGTTTTATACATGGTTATGACAATTGATATTTTTCATTGCCATTTTACGACTTTTGTTTCCTCGTCGGTTATTTAGATGAATAATAAGGTTGGAATTTATGGCAGATAATAAGTTTTGGCAGTTGTTAATTCAGTTCTCAGCTGTGCAATGGTGTTAGCATTCCCCTTCTTCTGCTTCTCGAGCCGATCAATGGTTTGTCTTCGCTCACCAAACTGCTTGTTCATCCTTGTGAGATGTCTGGATATCTTTTTCTTTTTTTCTTTGGGATCTGTCTAGCGCAACTTGTTGCTTTTGCACTTCTTTACTTTTCTCTGTGACTGACGTTTTCAGGACATCGAGTTCTTTCATGGCAATGCCTATCTCATCCTTGTCAATGACTGCGTTCACATCATTACATTTGTACCACACCTGCAACAACTGCATGTACACGAATCACCCTGCCCTTGTTTCGAAGCACAGCTTTTCTCATATCCGGCTAATGTGCAGCAACAAGATGGATAATTTCAACTCCAATACGCGACCGGCTTCTATTCGATACAAGCTTAAAAATATGCTACATTACGGGATACAATGTCATGTTTAATTATGTACTACACTACAGCGCTGAAATCCGACCCCTGAGCGGTGCGATCACATCGCAAAGACCCAACCCGGGATGGCAAAACTACGAAACAGAGACCGCTAGAATG
>NC_088651.1:11223731-11258731 GCF_964019385.1 Sycon ciliatum | reverse complement strand
CTGCAGTGTCAGTGATCATCAGGTCCAGAGCAGCCTCATTGCCTTTGTGGGAGCGGTGGGTCGAGAATGTGACGTGTTGCTGCAAGGCAAACATGTCAAGAAGACATGAAAGGTGGTGGCCTGCAGTGTCTGTTGTTGTTCCATACCAGGTGGAACATTTAGCATTGAAATCTCCCATGATGAGGACTGGCGAGCCAGGGGTCCGTATTTTAGTCAAGCAGCTTTGAAACGAGGCGTAAAAGTTATCTATCACCGACGGGTCGGTGGACGGTGGGCGGTAGACAGCCGCAATTTGGATGGGCTGCTGGCGCGTGGGGCAAGCAGAGGTTCCAGTGGATGGCGATATCTCTACCCAGGTAGCTTCGAATTGCGGAAGATGTAGGTCTGTACGGTGGGTAATAGGACCAAATGCACTTGATTTTACTAAGATAGCAACACCGCCATAGGCCAGGAAGTCGTTGGTGTTAATTTTATTCTCGGAGGTGGGTCGATCCCTTCGAAAACATTCATAGCCTGGGAAGGAGAGGGAAATTTGTGGACACAACCAGGTTTCAGTTATGCAAACAACAAGGGGACAGCTGGTCGTGAGAAAGTCGGATAGCTCAGCAGATTTGTTTCTAAGGGAACGTGCATTGATACAGGCTACGGGAAAGGAGGCTAGGGGCGTTGAAGGATAGAAGGGTGTTGCGTTAGGGTCAAGTTGAGGTGTTGGTTTACTCATTGTTCAGATTCAGCCTGGTCAGTGTGGAACCTCCATTTCCGGATACTAATTTTGTCAGGCCAGAAACCAGGCCCTTGGATCTTGTCTACACAGTTCTCTCCCACAACCAGGTGGGCATAAGCTGTACCAAAGTACCGTGATTCTGAGATTGAGCAGTGAAAAACTTCGACATCTTTCTTTTTACACCACAGTTCAATTGAGGCAGCATCGCATCCAAGGTCTACATTGCCAAGGTAGAAAGCCGTGCGCTTCACCCGCTCCACGCCCTGAAGGTCAGTGCGTTTGGTACGGGCTGGCTCTTTTGTGAACTGGCTTGTGATAGTGCGTTTCAGTGGACTACCGGTAGTGTTGGTGTCGGCTTGTGCAGGGCGGCGGCGGTGTGGGTTTTGCCACCCATTGTCGCTTGTGCTTGTATCTTGCGTTTGAGGTTTGGCGGGCAGGTCAGGTCTGGCCGTTGGGGTACTACTTCTTGTAGTAGTACGTGTACTACCGTCCGTGCTGGTGTGTGTGCCTGTTGGTGAGGCAGCTTTCCTTGCAGTGCTACTGTACAATTTCTCTTGGTCAGTGCAAGCTGGGGACGCTACGGGTACGGGATTTGTGGACTGCATTCTCTCTACTACTCCCTTCAGTTGAGCAACTTCTACTTGCAAGGAGACAATGGCGTCTGTCTTGCTCGTTCGAAGACATTCTATTTCTGAAGCCATACCTTTTATAGTCTCGTTAAGGAGCTGAAAAGTGGAGAGCAGGTCGCTTACCATTTGGTCCGGTGACTTCCGTATTCCTAGTCCTTCCTTGCGAAGGGCAACAACCAAGTCTTGTCGGCCCATTGTCTCCGGGTTGGTCAGTCCTGTAGCTCGGGCAACTGTGAGCAGCTCCTCGTATGTCAGCAGAGCTAAGTCCATATCTTCGTTAGTCGCCATATTATTGAGTCATACATCAACACTAGAACAAATCAGTGTAGGTGCGGTCCTGCCGAAGGCAGCTACACCGGTGAAAGCTAATGGAGCTAGTTTCAGAGGATCCTAGCTCAAGAACTCTTTTCTACTTTGCACCAAATATTTGTTTGATTTTAACAGACTTGGCTGCCTACTCTATCATCGTACATGCATTCCGGCATATTCACAGTACACTTGGCCTAGGTACTATGTGCCCATAGAATGAGACATTCAAAAAAAATGCACCCAACGATGTAGACGCCAAGCTGTTTTAGCCATCTAGCCCTCATCGGTACAGCTTGCAGCTTTTTAAAGGTACGTCGAACTACTGGCCATGGTGCAAGGTGGCACCACAAATATTTTATTTGTTGGAGCACTCTGGCACTTTAACTTTACCTATGGCACATACTTAAATCCTACACTTTTCAAATACATTCAAACTAGTGTAACTTGGTCAATTCTCAGCTGTTTGGACAGAACGAATATGTAGGAAGAAGAGAAAACTCTCAGCTGTCGTCTTGAACAATTACCTAAGCGATAGGATGAACGGTGAGTGAGTGACGACGCGCGTAACGTTCATCATGGTCAATTGGCGCTCAGGTCCGCGTTGCGTGACTGAACGGCCAGGATTTTCCCTGAACTCGCTGATGGCAAGGATGCACTCATTGAAATTCGAACAGAGGTTCCCGCGAGTGCCTACAAAACAATTCAACTTCATACGAGCAAGGAAAGTGGAATGGCGGATGGAGATAGATCTAAAGTGCGAGCCCCACGCCGAAACGCCTTCGCTGGCTTGCAGCGCTGGTCAAGTGCATCTCGTGGACTCGAGTTTAGGCTCATCGTGTTCCTCTCGTCAGGGGCTTTCCAGGGTGCCCAAGATGATGACAATTGTCCCACGGAAACTAAAGTTACGTCCAGTTCAATTTTAAAGAATTTGAGGGCACAATTCTCCACATACACTGCGTGCAGTTGATAAAGGAACGAGTTATGTTTAAATGATAGCTTGTTGTTTTAGTGCCAGTGTGCTCCAAACTACGGAAAGTAGCGAGCAATGCGCAATGCAGCAGTACGAAATCAGCCTACTGAGAGTGCTCAACAAGGCGAATGCTGAGGAGCGTACTATGTCAACTACTCACCGAGGTTGCGGGTGTGGAAGATTGCGCCGTGGACAGGGAGTTTGTTGGAAGCACAGCAGATGTTGTTGGTGGTTGGGTTGTGAATAGGAGATGGATTTCTCCAGATTGGTTTGTTCCAGTTGCCATCACAGCTGGGGTTGCCACTGGTCTTGCTGGTATTACCTGGGTTTTTGTTTGAAGGCTTAGAGTCTGGGCTGTGGAATTGTCCTGGTCATTATGTGATCCCTGGGCTGTTGACAATGCCTTGGTGGTTGGTGAAGCGTGATGTGTTTGCGAAGCAGGGGTTGTTCGCGAAGCCTGGGTGGTTTGCAAGGCCTGGATTGTTTGCAAAGCTTCGCTTGTTTCCAAAGTTTGGGTTATTGGTGAAGCTTGGGTAGTTTGCGAGGTTTGGTTTGTTTGCGAAGGATGGATGGCTTGCAAAGCATGAGTTGTTTGAGAGGCCTGGGCTGCTTGCGAAGCGGGGGTTGTTTGCGAAGCCTGGGTTGTTGATGAAGAGTGGGTAGTTTGGGAAGCCTTTGTTGTTTGCAAATCATGATTTTTTGGCGAATCCAGGGTTGTTTGCAAAGCCTGGGTTGTTGATGAAGCTGGGGTTGTTTGCCAAGCTTGGGTTATTTGCGAAGCTTCGGTTGCTTGTGAAGCAAGGGTTGTTTGCGAAGAGTTGTTTTCTTGTGAAACTTGTGTTGTTACAGAAGCTATGGTTGTTTGCCAAGCTTGGGATGTTTGAGGAGCTTGGGTTATTTGCCCAGCTTGGGTTGTTTGCGAAGAGTTGTTTTCTTGTGAAACTTGGGATGTTTCAGAAGCCATGGTTGTTTGCCAAGCTTGGGTTGTTTGAGGAGCTTGGGTTGCTTGTGAAGCAAGGGTTGTTTCCGAAGAGTTGTTTTCTTGTGAAACTTGGGTTGTTTCAGAAGCCATAGTTGTGTGCCAAGCTTGGGTTGTTTGCAAAGAGTTGTTTTCTTGTGAAGTTTGGGTTGTTTCAGAAGCCATGGTTGTTTGCCAAGCTTGGGTTGTTTGCGAAGAGTTGTTTTCTTGTGAAACTTGGGTTGTTTCAGAAGCCATGGTTGTTTGCCAAGCTTGGGTTGTTTCCGAAGAGTTGTTTTCTTGTGAAGTTTGGGTTGTTTCAGAAGCTTGGGTTGCTGGAGGAGCCTGGTTTGTTTGGGAAGCCAGAGTTGTTTGCAAAGCCTGGGCACTTGTTGATCTCTGCATTTCAGACTGCCCATCGTTTGCTTGCGGTTCTTGTGTTGTTCGTGGTTCCGGGAGTACTGATGACTGCTTGAGCGTTGCAGATGTAGTATTGTATGCTGTAGGTAGCCAGGTCATGCATGACGCACGTTTTGTTGATGCTGCAGACGTCAAGTTCCGCCAATAGCAACGGAATGTCTCCGCACGGACTTTGAATTTGCATCTTGGGTAGATGCCGCTGTCTCCGCCGCATGCTATTATAGACTGGCTTTGGCCTTCCTGACGCCTGACTAGGCAGACCTGTTTGCCCTGGGAATTGCACGACAATATCGGACGGACGCCATTGTGTGTTTGCCCGCAAGGATAGTCTGGAACAAAAAAAAAAGAACAAATCAATTGTCACGTGAGCAAGTCAGCAAGTGAGAGCAGAAGTAGGCAGAAATTGTCTGCACAATACCACCACCACCTTGCCCGTGGTGAGCTCAGTGTGCAATCAGCAATTCAAAAGGGTTTGCAGAGCGAGGCAGCATTATTCAAATGCATATAATATATCGCTATGCAGGGCCATTACCAGCAAATTAGAACAGGTCGGGTTGGACACTTCACATTGACAACATCTCCCTGCCGCTTGCAGACAAAGTATCAGGCCTGCTGTGTGTGACAACACTGTACTGCACCCTACATCAAGAGTAAACTTATTGTGCTCTTGTCTACACGTACACTTTGACAGGGCCATAGCCAGGATGAATCAGGCATGCCGATTCTTGTGCACACGATTATAATTTTCACGAGAGCAAAAGCGCCGGTTGTTGAAAGCCCGCTACAAGTGCAGTGTGTGAGCTATTTCCAAAAGGGAAATTTCAACAACTCAAACTTCCCCGCAATATCAGGAGATCGCTATGGATACATAGACGCCTGCAAAGTTTGCCCAGCACCTCTCGAACTGGATCACGGTCTGCAAGTGATATCTTGGCCACACGCGTGCATGTATATTTGCACATCGCATGATTGGCCTATTGATTGGTTTTGCATCTCAGCTCTTCTCAGGCAGGACCGGAGGACGCAGTTTTGGATTGGTCTGGCCATACCCTAGCCTTTCATACTTTCTGTAGTGTTAGGTGCCTCCTCACAGTAGGATAAGAGGGTGGGCATGACCACCACAGCAGGAAACCTATGGTGGTGGGTAAAGAGTTGGTCCGGCCGTGGCCTGACCAATCGGACCGGTTCCACCGGGCCTACCTTCAGAAGAATGGTTTTCTCGCCAATTTCGAAAGGGAAATACTTCCGAGACCATCGATCAATGGTTCTCTTCCTTACCAAATAGCATTCTTGTGAGCTCATCTTTTACGGCGTGCTGCTTATCGTCGAAGTGGCGTAGGAACGTGTTCTTGGTGTAGTTCGTTCGGATCGCGAAACGCCGCTCAACAATCTCCACCAGCACTGCCAGAGGACACGTGGATGAGCTTGCGTTGAGCGGGTTATCCGAGAAGTCCACACGTTCCAAGTAGGGACGATACCTCTTGAACAGCCCCGTCTGGAGCATACCAGGGTCTGTTT
Source organism: Sycon ciliatum (assembly GCF_964019385.1). NCBI lineage: Eukaryota > Metazoa > Porifera > Calcarea > Leucosolenida > Sycettidae > Sycon > Sycon ciliatum. Next base: position 11,253,203 of record NC_088651.1, on the reverse strand, counting down.
CACTGCAGAGTAAGACAAAAGTCAAATATACACCCAATTTTCCAGGTCGTTTTTTAGCCTCACTTTAAACGTTTCTAATTGTCCGCAAACTACCACACTTACCCATTTAGAAAACTTCACTTCTCAACTCCGAAAACGGTCTCTGCACTGTGGTTCAAAATAAAATTACGATTCACATTACAAGTGTAGTGTGTGAAATGTAAATCTTATTTGTATTTTGAATCGCAGTGAAGAGACCGTTTTTGGAGTTGATAAGTGAAGTTTCCTAAATCACTTTTAAAACGCATAAAAATACTCAAATTTCGCCCATTTGGTTACGAATCTGGATACGAATGGACCGGCACTACGGGACTCCATGATTATAATGAATGCATGTGTGTGTATGGCCGATTGGTTTGCAGGCCTGCCTGCGAATCATGAGGTCCCGAGTTCAAGACCCGCGCTGGTAGCAGGGAGCGTGTAAAAAGACTTTTTACGCGTGTTGAACTGCGCCGACACCCACGGTCAACTGGGTGCTCACAGCTTGGAGTGAGAATAACAAGGATGCAGTTTACAGGGTTATGGGCCGTTACACGCCCGACTGGTTGAGAGACTAACCTCCTCTCCCCTGACTCACTTGTGAGGTCTGCATTCGCCACTAAGGATAACAGGCATAGTGGTGGCCTGCGAATGCGAAGGCTAGTTTGTGTGTTTCTGAACATTCAAGCGATGCCGACGCGAATCCCGCGAATATTATTATTCATGTGTTGTTCAGCTACCTTTCATACAGCGCAAACGATCACTGTACTAGTACGAAGCTTCAAGGTGTTGTCAGCTCTGAATGGAGGACAAACTAGATGTAGGCAGCTTTTGTAGAACTTCAGCCGTGTTTCTCAACTTTTTAACTTGCGGTTTATTCCCGTAGCTATGCAAAAGACGTAACCATTGAGTAACGTCTGGCGCTAGCTAGGGTCCACACCGATTTAATTCGGTAAGTGTGTGGTGTGCCGTCGGGCGTGCCTGGCGGTATCCCGTACATGTCCCGTACCTGACCGTTAAGACAGCTGGCCACCTTATTCAAATACGGCTTTCTACTGCAAGATCTACTGCAAGATCATATAAGCCAGAGCGCGCTAAAACATGACCACAGCTTTTTTTGAAAAAGTCGAGGTAATCGCCATTTGAATTCAACGGCAAAAAATATGAAGTGCAGTGCAACGCGAGTCGCTGTTGTTGTTCTCCTCGGTCGACTGGACTGTTCCGGATGCATTTCTTTGTTGCAAATAAGTTTATTTGTTTGAGTTTGTATTCCATGTTGCGCTGAGTCGCCTAACACTGATCGTCATCGATGTATCCACGGAAGAGCCTAGTAGTATTGTACTGCGGAGCGGAAGAAGACGACATCCTCGCACTCCATGCGCAGGATGCAATATTTTGAGGATTCGGGTCGGAAACAGAAGGAAGACGATGATGGCTACAGTGACGAGTCATTTGACGGCAACACTTTCATTGAGCGTAAAAGAATTGATGCTGGTAGTCCCACGATCTGCAGTGATGAGGAATTCTACTCTGATGACAACCTGGCAAGCGATTGGGTATCGACACTGATTTGGGAGGTGAGTCGGCCAATGATTTAGCCAGACTGAACGTCGCTGCATATATCCGGGACAATGCCAGTATGGGTTGCAAGTGCAAAAACAATCAATGGACTCAGCTGCTCCCTCCACTTGCTCAAGTCGATAATTTGAGTACCCTTATGCGGAACATCGCTAGCACGAGCAGTAGGCAGCGAAAACAGTACTCTCTGGCGAGCGGTAGGCCCAGACAGATTCTGCTCCGCTCGCCTCGATATTTTGCCGCAAAATGTTGCTGCGAAATCTTCGATATTTTGCCGAGCCATGCACAAGAATTTCGATATTTTGCTCCATTTTGCTCCGGAAAAACATGTATTTTATCTAAATCCCGTACAATCCCGTACAACGTTTTATAAAATCGCAGGGTCAGTTTCTCAACACGGATTTCCACGCACGTGTCCCTGAGTTCTTCCAAAATTATGTTGATCCACAGTGAATCCCAGTGATATTTCGGTGACATGATCTCGTCCTGGGCTGTGTATCCTGCTGAACCAAGGAAATCCAAGTATCAGGCATCGATTTTACCCCACATCCCGATATTTTTCTCCGATTTTGCCAGCAATTTCCGCTCTTTCAATTCTTTGATATTTTGCCGAAAGAATTGCCGGCAGGATCTGTCTGGGCCTAGCGAGCGGAGAAAACCGTGTGCAGATGGGCTTTGGTGTGCGGAATATGAGTGCGACGTCGAGTATGTTGAGTAAGACTGTGTGCAGCAGTGTATACTGTATATCTGAAAGTATAGGTGGAGTGTGATGGAGAGAACGTGGAGTGCCAACTTCTTCGGCCATCTACAGATGTTGACCGTGTTTTCGCTGGCGGTTTTCCAGGGGCGCTCCAAACAGGAGGTATTTCGGACACCCAGCTCAGCTGCCTATAGGGATTTTGGATGTAGCTGAGTACCTGTCAGCTCATGCTATAAGACCCTGGACAGAGGAACTGACCCGAAAGGATGAACCAAAGGACATATCGACTGTGTGCAAAAACGACAATCCCATTGCTGTACATAGAATTTCACCCTTCCAACAGTGCTGCATATAATACCATTGTAGCAACACTTAGACATGTCCGATCAATCCAAAACTTTCAGACAGTGAACATTAGGTGTGTTTGGTCATTTTTGAACAAAAACTGAAAATCCAATTTTTGTTCTTTGGTCATATTTTAGCGTGCTCTGGCTCATAACGTGAAGCAACTTGGAAGAATGTGTATGTATGCAAAGAGTATCGAGAGAATGCATGCAGGGCGATAGTGTGGATTCGAATCCCAAGTTATGTCTTTTTATAAAATGGGGAAATGAAAATATATAACATCGCTATTTTTCGGCTAGGTTATCAACGGTCCATGTATCATTATTACAGTACAATACTCAGCAGTTTTTCGAGTTTCATTTGTTGAAGTAAATTGTTGACCGTTCTTTTATTTTAAGGACTGTTTTGATATTTTCTGTTTCGCCTATTCTACAGTTGCATGCGTATAAGCACCTCATTCCCGCTCGCTCCTCATTCTTCCTTCCATGTGGCAAATGCTGGTTTTATACATTGTGTAATTACTCAGCGTTATTTGCAAAAATAATAATAAATCAAAGGATCATTGGGGAAGTGAACTGCCTGAAAAGAGAAAAAATCGCCAGACCCACCAGGACTCGAACCTGGGACCTTGCTTGTCATGAGCAACGCTCTAACCACTGAGCTATGGGACCGGGCTGAACCTAGAAGGCGCTGACAAGTTTTTCGCTCCAAAGGCAGCTCACAACACGTGCCACACATACTGATGGCACTTGGGTCTTTCTCCCTCCCCCAGGGGACCAACCACGGTCAGTTCCTGGACCCCACCAGAAGTGAAAGAGAGTGATAAATTTTGAAGGGATTGGGAGAACTTCAAATTCAAAGGATCATTTGGGGAAAAACTTGTCAGAGAAATTTGAAGTTCTCCCAATCCTTTCAAAATAATAATAATAATTAGGGCTGAAACAAGTATACCGATAAATCGCATATCGATCGTTAAAAGAGTGGAATCGATAATCGTTAGTGTTCAAAACGAATACTAACGATTGTTTATGCATGTATATGAGTGACAGTATTCCAGCCCTTGCACTCAATCCGATAGTGAATACGAGTACAATCATGTACTTTCAAGCGCAGTAAAATTGACTTGTGGCTTTGAAAGGGATCGGGAGAGAAGACTTTGTCTTTTGGTTGGTTGGATTTATTTAAAGTCGTACAACAAACAGGCATGTCTGCCTCCTTATATGAAGACGACTTCTGGCAGTAAAACATTTTAAAGAAAAGAGAAAGAAAAAAAAAGAAAAAAAAGAAGATAAGATCAAGAATGTATAGACTGATCATACAGCTAGCCTCGGCATGTATCAGAGCATCAGGATTACTACATACTAGTACTCAAGACAGGGGAGGGGGGGGGGGGGGTTGCTGTCATGCTACAGTAGTAAGGTTTAGTTCCCACGTAACGGAAATGCGTACGTGGGTGATCCACGTAATGTGGATGAAGGGCACCCACGTTGCAATGTTGTGTTTAGTCACACGGAACAAACAAAAGCATGAACCGAAAGGCCCAAACCTGGTCAAAGACGAAGCTACCCGGGCCTAAGAAGCTCCTCCAATATTTTGATTTCGTGCTTCAGAAACTTCTTCAGCTGAGCACCCTCACAGCTCGCACAATTCGCTCCATTTTTTTTACCCACGTTCTGGCGGAACGTGGGTGAGCCTCCACACACGGGATGTCGTGAACCAGAAAGCGTCTGTACGTGGGTCACTGAGTATCACGTGGTACACACACGTAAAGTACCCACGAATTACGTGGGACTAAACCTCCCTAGTAAGACAATATGCGTGCAACACACCCTTGAACTGGAGGGGGGACGTGATGTTTCTCGCATCAGGTGGAAGACTGTTCCCAACGCGTGCAGCAGAAAGAGACACGGGATGAGTTCTGGATGGAAGCTGCAGCAGATGTTGTTGGGAGCTGCGCATTTGGCCAGCCCTAGTCGGAGTGACGAGATCTCCAAATAATGCGCTGATCAGCGGCTGCTCCATGGTGGAATGTAGGCACCGGTAGACCAGTGAGCACACTGTCCCACGCAAGAGCTGGTGTACACGGAGCAGGTTGTGTTCCGCATCCACGGGAGTCATACGGGTACGGGAGGTCAGGTTGTACACGGCTCGCAGGGCTAGGTTGCATAGGCGTTGAAGTCTCTCCTCGTTAGCCTTGGAGAGAGAGCTAAAGAAAGCTGAGCATCCATAGCGGATCCTGGACTCTACCATGGACGTGTAGGCCAGTCACTTCGACTGCAGAGAGACACTTCCGATTTCTCCACAGCGCTCCTATAACCTGTCGAGACGTTTTGCAAATATGCGTAACGTGGCTATTCCAAGTCAGGCGATCATCTACAATCAAGCCTAGGTACTTGGTCTGCGACACAACAGGGAGCACAGCGCCATCGCATATCACAGGCGGCAAGGGATCAAGGGTGCTCCGAGGAGCAATGTGCAGCACACAGGTCTTGATGGCGTTGAGGCTCAAACCTTGTCCATTGAGCCAGACGACGAGATGCGTACATGCGACACTAAGCTTAGAGCTGATGTCTGCACGGCTGGATGATGATGTATCTAAGGTGATATCATCGGCGAATTCTTGGTGAAAAATACCAGGCGGTAGATGAGAGTCGATGGAACTGATGTAAACAGAAAAAAGGAACGGTCCGAGAACGCTACCTTGCGGTACACCACTTGAACACTCCGAGTAGCATGACGATGAAGAACCAACTTTAACGCGTTGTTTCCGACCCGACAAATAGCTGGCAAACCAGGCCAAAGCAGTGCCACGTACACCCTTTCCGTGAAGATCATCTAACAGCATTTGGTGACGAACCTTATCAAACGCTTTTGACATATCAACAAACACAATACCAGTGGACTGTTTCCGGACCCTAGCTGTGCTCCATCGATGTACGGCCAGTGTCAGCGCGCCCTCCGTGGAATGATGGCGACGGTATGCAAACTGAGTTTCCGGAAGAAGATTCTCGGACTCGAAGTATCGAACAACTTCACGTGGATTGCACGTTCTAGGAGGCGTGATACAGTAGGAAGGAGACTTATTGGTCGATAGTTGGTCGGTAGTTCAGGATCACCGCCTTTGAAAAGTGGCGTGACATTGGCCTGCTTAAACATTGCTGGGACTTTAGCAGTCTGAAGGGAAACATTAAAGATGCGGGTCAATGACGGTGCAAGCATGGAAGAGCACTTCTTCAGGACCAGGTTTGGTATGTCGTCATGTCCAGTTGCCTTGCGCTGGTCGACCCGAGAAAGCATCCGCTTAACAGAGTGGACGGTTAGGGGCGTGAGGCGTGCAAAGTGGGATTCCTGTACCGGTGTGGTGGCATGTGAATTCGAGTTTGAAGGTCGCTGGGGATCGTAGAGAATGCTCAGATCCTGAACAGGGATGACGGGAGCATGATGAATAACACGGCGACCGGTTACCGTATTCAGTGTGCTCGACAAGCCTCGGGTATCAGCCGCGTGTAATCCACATTGATCGCGAAAGTGCTGGTTTCTTAGTTTTCTTTTCAGTTCATTTGTGGGAAAGGTCAGACCAGTTGCCGGAGGGTGATGACGAGATTCTTCGCTCTAGAAACAACGTGAAATCCTCTAGTTCATGCTGATAAACCAGCCAGATGTCTACAGATGTCAACAGTGCGGTGCCACAAATTTCTAAAGTAGCAGAGGTATCATGGAATTTCTTCATAAACTGGTGTTCAAGGTACACAGGTAGAGCCGACAAGATTCGATAAAACCAATATATCGATCGTTAACCCATTGAACGCTGATGACGTCTAAAGATGTCATTGAAAACGTCACGAACACTACGGCAAAACGTACGTCGTGTGAAACAACTTGTTTTGTAGTCAACTAGTCCATCACAATGTCATGCATGAGGAGTACTGTAGGAGTTTGGCTTTCGGCGTGTACAATTCGTTTTCGCAAGGCTTCCCATTTCTTTACTTATCTTTGATATTTATCACCCACCCAAGTTGGGTGGTGTGCTGCTTTGCTGCTTCGAATTGTAGTTAGACCGCTTTGTCAAATATCGTACTGGTCTCGTCATCGTCCAGTAACAATCGACATTCATTGTTCCGTTGGGACTGTAGCCTTTGCTCATTTTCGTTGCGCTTGCCTTCCCCTCTTTGGTCTTTCCACAACCTTGAACCTATAAAGTTGGAAGGCTGTCGGTTAGCGCTACAGAGATGTGTTGAAGCTAGGTGTCAGGACGTTGAATGTCTCAGTACTCTGTCAGTCTTGTGCCTAGTTATTGCACTTTCTGACTGTATAAAGTATCATGTTACAGTGATGGAGAGTTAATGTCTTTTTCCTTTCTACATTTATTTATGGCTCAATAGAGAGGTTCCGGGGTACGATTTTCCGTGCCAAAATCCGTGTGGGCGCTACGGATTTTTTCCAGGAGTGCTCCATACGATTATTCGGCACGGAGAATCCGTGTGGACTGGCTTTCACACGAACCATGTTTCGTATGGAGATTTTGCGTCATCGGGTGCAGTAAGATTTCGCGTACAAATTTGGTACGAGAAACATGGATTTTCCGCGGGAAGTTTTGATTTCGGTACAAATTTTCAAAATATAAAGGCATAGCGCGGGAATGTGACGTGTTTGCGATCGTAACCTAGGCAATGACGGCAAACACATAAGTTCCGTACTCCGGAACATTTCACTGCTCGAAAACGACGTATAAAAAATCCGTAGCGCCTCTACGGATTTTGGCACGAAAAATCGTACTCCGGAACCTCCCTATTATCCGAGTTTCAAATAACAATAATAATAATATTTATACTTGGTCCGCGTCAGCGATATTGTCGCTTATCTTTGAGCTTTGTTTATATGTCGCCAATGCTTACTTGGCAGCCCATTTCATCGCAATTTTGGTTAGCAAGTTAGGTTACTAGTACTTGAAAGGTCTAGCTAGAGTTCGAGTGGATTTCGAGAGCGACGGTTGGGTGATTCTGATTGATACAGTGCCGCATCAAAATAGATTATCTTGTTACGCTCTGCAGGCAAGAGCAGCGCAAGCCACATGAAAGTAATCCGTTCCTCGGGATCAGCTCCATTTTTGCTGAACGGCCGAGATCGCTCACCTCAGGGATCGCTCGTCAAGCTGAGATCGAAGCTCCCTTACCTCCAGCTCAACGCTCGGAGTATCCAGAGCGTCGTGGAGATTTGCAAGTACTGTACGCGTCGTCGTTCAAAATAAACTCTTGCAAAGAACGGCGTCTGATTCGAACTACACAGGCTGTCGTGCCGTGCCGCCCACGTGAAGTCATATAGAGAAGGCGACCGTCACGATCGACTTCTCTTTAGAAAATAGCCAGGCAGCGGAGAGGAAGAGAGATGAGCTTGCAAAAGAACGAGAGTCGATCCCGAACAAAAATATTTGTCATCAGCGCCGATAGCAGCGACGAGGAGGAACGAAAAAAGTAGGAGCCCTTCCTTGGACAACAAATTCCTCACAGCTAGTTGTCACTCTATACCTTACCGTCCATCGTACCAAGTCTTATCACTTCAAGTGCACGCATTCATGTCCAAAGGCTAAGTTCAAATTGTTGAAAGATGAGCGACAATATTGCTGACGCGGACCAAGTATGTAGAAAGGAAAAGGACATAAGGTTACGAGTTAAGAGTAACTCTCCATTACTGTAACTGGATACTATATACAGTCACAAAGTGCAATAACTAGGCAGAAAGCTGATAAGAGTACCGAGACATTCGACGTCCTGACACCTAGCTTCATTACATCTCCGTAGCGCTAAACCGACAGCCTTCCAACTTGGAAGGTTCAAGGTTATGGAAAGGCAGTTCGCTTCCCCAACTGATCCTTTGTATTCGAAGTTCTCCCAATCCGTTCAAAAATTAATCACTTTTCTTTCACTTCTGGTTGGTCCCCTGGGGGAGGGAGAAAGACCAAAGTGCCATCAATAATAATAATAATAATACAGTAAAACCTGTAACTAACGACCACCGTGACTAGCGACCGGCCTGGTACTACCGACCACTTCGCCAGGCACGGACGGTCTCACATTCAAAATGCACTGTGACTAGCGACTACCTGCTGAACGCGACCAGCGACCGCCTTTTCTTGTCCCAATGTCGAATTTTGACCCGTAACTAGCGACCGCGATGTAGCAAAGCAAACATTGCTTGAAGCTCCTTCTCGAAATTTTGATGATTTTCCATGGTCGTTTCGATACTACAGCTGGACAAATGAGCGCAGTCTCATTTTTACTGTGGAATCAGTGTGGACTGCACTACACCTGTCATAATTTCAAGTGCTGTCAAGAACAAACATGATAGGAAACGTCTTGGAGAGCGCATCCAAAGCGCTCTTTGATCGATGTAATTGTTACTACTCGAAGGAGAAACTAAGACTGAGCGGTTCTCTGTCGAAGTGCAATCACACAGCTCAGTCACCAGGTCACACTGACAGTCTGTGCTGGCTAGCTCGCATGCTACGGCACTCACCTGTACGGAACACAGGCCAGGATACGATGGCGGATAATAAATAATAGTCTACAGTGAAGGTGCGAAAACTCGCAACATCGCCGCATCACGTACTGGTACACACCAGTACAGTTTTCGCTACATCCAAGTCGCGGAGCGACCGAGTTTCCACTGTAGATCTACACACTGATACCAGTTGCCAGTGTAGTCGCACACAGTACAGATGAGGATGGAGTCGATAGTGACTAGTCCACTGCCTGGCCAGGCCAGCGCTTCTCTGGAAACCCAGTGAGTCGACATACGTGTCAAAAGGTCGTCTCGCTTCCGGTGTATAAAAAACTTGATTTTCTCTCTCTCCAAGTGTTGTATGATCTGAAAGAAGAATGTCAGTGCGCAAGTGGTGGGGGATTGTATTATCTGCATTTTGACATACATATCATATAATGGGATCCATATATGGTCGCGCGGTGCAAACCTCTAACTAAAGACCACCTGCCACTAACGACCACTTTTCCAGGCACCAAGGGGTGGTCGTTAGTTACAGGTTTTACTGTAATAATAATAATAATAATAATATCAACGGTCCGGTGTTGCATTATCGCAGCAGTGACAGAGGACTGTGAGGAAGAGAAAAATGAGAGGGAAAATGAGAGGGGTGACAGTTTTGAAGCTCTGAGCAGATTGCGTTGGCAGGAGTGCCTACAGAGAGTAGAATATGGGAGAAGAAAGGCCCAGGCGCCTCAAGAGTCGCCATACTTGCCAAATGCTACACCGACCACAAGAAAAGACTTACTTAGTGCCCATCCAGAAAGCATTGAAAAGATCTGCTGGAAGGTTCTGCAGTAAGTTGTCCTTCAGCGACCTTTCGGACATCAGTAGTGGACAAAACAGGAGAGGAATGAGGACTGAGTACAATGTCCCAGGCTAGTAACACACACACACACACACACACACACACACGCACACGCACATGCACACGCACACACACACACGAACACACACACACGAACACACACATACACACACATGCACACACACGCACACACACACACACACACACACACACGCACACACACGGACACACGCGCACACACACACATACGTACACCCACATACGTACACACACACACACACACACATGCACATACACACACCTTGGGTCCCTTCACTTCTCTCTCCCTCTCTCTCTCTCTCACACACACACACACGCGCGTTGCTGTTACTTTCTGTGTGTCTCGCACACAAGTCTGATGGCTCATGATTCTTTTCATCATGATTTAACCCTTTAAGAGCCACAGGAAAATTTCAAAACTCTGCATTTTTTCGTGTTCCTTGGATCATAGCTTCAGTTCTACTCGCTCAATCCTCACAAACTAGGGCTTCCTGGAAAGGTCTCCGCGAGACGAAGAGAATGAGGTCGATCATGATCGCCGGCACACCGTCTATCCAGCGCTAGATCGCAGCGACAGTACGAAAAATGCCCCAAATGCGTCCAATTGCGTCCCGCTCCAGATATTTCATTTTGCTCCATCGTGGAGTTCCAATTTTTTCGCTGTGTACTCTTGACAATATCAACAGTGAGACCCGTGCAAATTCGAGTAAACCAGCGTGATGAAAAGTCTCAAAATTCTCAATACCAAAGTCGCACTGCGCGCTTTTGAAATTGCCGCGATCGCGGCTCAACTTACGAGTGATTTATCTCAGGAACCGTAGCTCGCAGCGCTTCGCGGATTGTTTCTCCCGACAGGTGAGAGTTTTCTCTTCGCCCTAGATATTTTGATCACTGGATTTGAGCGAGATTGGACTGAGTTACGATCTTTTGAAGTTTTGCATTTGAATGCGTCGTTTACGACGCATTCAAGTATGGGGCGGCTCTTAAAGGGTTAAATGATCTTGACTGGGTTAGACTGAGTTTTCCCCACCCATAGGAATCCCACTATCCATGAGGATCAAGGTACAGGTGAATATCCTATATCTGCACATGCTTAGAACATGCACAAAATGAGGGAAATAGCATGATTAACATACAGAAATGTACAGGGAAAGTCCCCTGAATAGCTAGGGTGATTAACATACAGAATGTAGAGGGAAAGTCCCCTGAACAGGTCTGCTCCAAGAGTTGTGATCTGGTTATGGTCAGCATAGCTGTAGTGGAAAACAACACAGAGCAGCACAGTAATTACACACATGTTGTGTACCTACCCCCGTACGTTCTGCAACCTTTTCCAAGCTGGCCTGCATGCACCCTCGTACTCACCTTTTGTCTCCTTTTTTCACCTTTCGCTTTGTTGGCCTGGGTAGCTACTTGCACGCCCATATTTGCCATAGCTACCCAGGCCCTTTATCTTGCAATCGCCCTGATTCAATCTCTCACTCTCTCTCTCTCTCTCTTCCACTATGTAGGCCTTCTGTTCATCTTTGTCTCGGCCTCTTTGCCTCCCGTAATAAATGTCGTTACATCAACCCGTTCCCGTTGTCCGTTGTGTCTGGGGAGTATGACTGCTCTTTGTACCCAACACACATAGCACAAGGAACAGACACAAACACAGGAAAGTACCCAGTGCATTGGACACAACATAAATCACTCCCCCCCCCCCTTTCTCTCCCTCCCAGTCTACCACCCTGAACGACAAAACGCAACACATGTCCACAGCATGACACAAACACAGGAAAGCACCCAGTGCCTTGGACACAACATAAATCACTCCCCACTCCCCCTCTCTCCCTCCCTGTCTACCACCCTAACCGACAAGACACAACACATGTCCACAGCATGACATGTCAGGCGAAATAGCACGTCATAGTACATTTTGAGATCAGCGGGAAGAAGATGACGACGTCCACTAATTTAGTATCTGTGCACACGAATCTGCTGTGTGTGTGACTCTGTGTGTCAGCTATGGCATCATCTCCTGTGGTTCCGCATGCCTAGCATGTACGTCTGAACCATCCTGCAAAGTTTGAATGACGTAGGTTGAGCGATCGCTCCGCGAAACATACTTTTTGAAATTCTCTTCATAGTATATCTTCCACCATTGAAATTTCTAATTTCTTGCTGAGAGGGGTGGCTTCCAACCTCCATATGGCTTGTTCCTGGCATGCTTTGGAGCATCTTCTGTTGAAGTAGCGGCAGGGATCTGCCCTGCAACTGCTACAACAAAAAAATGATTCGATCTGAGAGAGGGTGACTGAGACCGCAAATCTCGGTTGAATATTGAGTATTTCAAGCCTTTTCACGACGAAGATGGAGTTCTTTTAAGAGATGGGCGTCGCGGCAAAAGACATGGTGTCCGACTTCTGGCGTCTGGTGAAGCCAGGGATCATTTGTCCTGCCAGGTCGGCAGCCTAACCGTAAGTAAGCTTGTGTTTGGATCCCGTTCTGCTCAATGTGGTAGATCACAAACAATTTGATATCGCACAAATTGATCTCAGCATCGTGCGTACCGTATTTTATATTCAGAAAATCCCGAAGTGTCTCTGTGTGGCCGTCCTATGCCACGAGAAACTCCAATCAGGCTCCTATGTCCTCTGCCTTCATGATTGAATGTCCACTTCGTTTGAACAACGAACACAACAATCGAGGACGGCTTTGCAATGAAAATACAGCTATACTGGAGCTGAAAAAAAGAAGAAAAAACGTGCTCAGGATGAGACTCGAGTACACGCATACTCTCCCAGCAGGTGAAACGCAATTTTTTGTGGAAAATGCGTGTCGCCGACTGACCAGTAATTTTGCCTGACGCAAACACGGGAAAGCACCCAGTGCATTGGACGCAACATAAATCACTCCCCCCCCCCCTCTCTCTCCCTCCCAGTCTACCACCCTAAGGCCCTTATCATACTGCGTTCAAAAGTCGCGTTTGCGTCTGCGTTTTCTTCGGTTTTTGACGGTCGCCTAGGAAATGCCATCACGTGACGTTATCGCGAGCCCAGGCCAGACGCACAGCCGCAGACGCAGACGCACAGACGCCGACTCAAACTGGGGGGGGGGGGGGGTGGTCAAAACCGAATCCCGCAAACGCAGATCGGACTTTCTTTATCGCAGCACTTTCTGCATTGTTTTTGAGTGTTTTCAAGTGATTCTCAAGTGTGCTTTTCAAATCTTCATTTCCATCTAGTTGCTGAGGCCGGCGAGGGTACTTCTACTACATGTACTGATTGATTGATTTTGGATTCGCGAGGCATGGAGCTGATGCGAGCTCGTGGCTGTCTGGCTGAGGTTGCGCTGACTAGTTGGCGGCGACTAGCCTAGCTGGACGAAGTGCCTCAACAACGGAACTGCCACCCCAACACAGGCAACGCAATGGCTGCAGTCTTTCCATCGACTCCTATTCCCCCAGCACCACTGACAAAGGACATAGGAGCAGAAACAGAACACTTCTCGATCTCAGGAAAATAAATTCAACATCCACGGCCACCTCGAGATCGATTCCCCACATTTTTTGTATTTCCCCGCGCGCACAGATTTTGACGCAAACGCGCTGAAAATCACAAGTATAGTATGATATCACGTCTTGCGTTTTCCAATCTCAAACGCAAACGCAGACGCAAACGCGACTCAAACAAACGCAGTGTGATAACGGTCTAACCGACAAGACACAACACATGTCCACAGCATGACACACAGGAAAGTACCCAGTGCCTTGGACACAACATAAATCACTCCCCCCCCCCTCCCCCCCCCCCTCTCTCCCTCCCAGTCTACCACCCTAACCGACAAGACATAACACATGACCACAGTATGACACAAACACAGGAAAGTACCCAATGCATTGGACACAACATAAATCACCCCCCCCCCCCCTCTCTCCCTCCCAGTCGACCACCCTAACCGACAAGACACAACACATGACCACAGCATGTCCACATACACCATACAAGGCATACAGTGAAATCTACAACCACGCTACTCCACCTGCGCAGTCCTTTCCTACATTTGAGGGCTTCACATGACTAAAATTCTCATATCCCCTCTTTTTTTACGGCAGCCCAAGCATCCTTCGGACAATTTAACCACGATGAACTTACAATTCTTCCAAATGCAAGGTAGATTGAAGAAGATTTGAGGGAAGTGTCACAAGGTTGTTGTCGCTTAAATCGCTGCAAGAAACACACGGATATGAACACGCGCAAATAATGTTAAATACAGTGTGGTTTGAACTTTGAATGTTTTAAATGTCAAAGTATTTAATTACCATCCACTGCAACTTTCCATTGCTTGCTCTTCACACACACACGCACATGTCCCTCACACAATTTTGCTCTCATGCACACTCAAACACACACACACACACACACACACACACACACACACACACACACACACACACACACACAAACACACACACACACACACACACAAACACACACACACACACAAACACACAGACACACACACACACACACACACACACACACACACAAACACATAATTATAATATACATTTTACATATACTCCATCTGCGGACAGCATGCTGTTTCGTTCTTTGTGAATTCATCAGCGCAGCACAGAGGAAATGAGGCCGAACCTGATAGCAATGGAAATAAAAAATTCCAATCAGGCATGAATGTACCTTGCCAGAGTGCTCAAACTGACAAGTCAGTGAGCTCTGCGTAATGCAAACAGCAAAGGCACTATCCCACAGGAGAGTGCTCAACTACTACAATAATAGAGAGATAGAGTGAGACAGGGTGGATATATATTATATATCCACCCTGTCTCACTCTATCTTTCTCTCTCCTTTTTTTTCTTTATTATCCGCCTATAGCAATTATGAGAACAATGTTTCCTGGAAACAAAGACACGCACGGTTAAATATCCCATTATGGGCACAATAATCTAGACTCATCCATGCATGCTTATTTGCATTAACTTGCTCACATATACATGCACATACATGCACATACACACACATACATGCACATGCTAACAATGAATAGAGCTCATACACACATGTGCTGACACATAAGTAGCCGTGACAACTTACATGACCCGCATGGCTGAGTATGCACGTTTACCAAAGATGCTTGTAGAGATGTTGACCAGGGAATTGTTATTCAGTTTACTGTCACATAGAAACACACACAGGTCACCCGGTGTAAATCAAATCCAACAAACTAACAAAGGGAAATGGTAACAGCCGTTTGAAGAGTGCTCGATGTGCTGCCTACACAGCATTTCACACAATGAAGACAATATATATTCATGATTCGTAACCGCAGGAATACCACCCCACTCAAAGCTTGAGATGCAGGTTCTGAAGCCCAAAAATTACAACTCGGAATTGCAAGATTGGCATTCTGGATGAAAATCTGAGTTTCATGGGGGGGGGAGTGAAGGAGTGGATGTGAGTGTGCGTGTGTGTGTGTACATGTGTACGTGTGTGTATCTGTATGTGTATGTGTGTGTGTGTGTTCATGAGTGCATGTGTGCATGCATGTGTGTATGTGTGTTTGTGTGCGTGCGTCCATTTGTCTAATACTCACAGAATTTTCAGACTTGCCAAGTAGCTCAAATCAAAAGCATTGGGTTGTAGTTCCATCAACTCGTTATCACTCAGATCTCTGCAGCAAAATGTGAGCAAAGGCAAACAGACAATCTACATGCACTGCTGCTCAATGCAATCCAGTCGGATCGCTCAAGCATGCGCCGGGCGCTGGGCAGCCTAAGACCTGCAAACACTGGGCTGCGTAACGGTGCAAGGCGCAACCATGAAGGTGGACATCCCACCTTGTCTTTGTGCTGAAGAAAGCCGTGACATCTTTTAATATTCTCTTTAGGCTCAAATCAACTCTACACACTTAATCACTCTCCCTCTCTCATTTACAAAACACGTCCTGTCTATAATTGAATATGCATGCATTGCTGTCGCCCCGCTCTCAATTTCACCCCTTGAACGCCTTGAGCGAATCCAGCGCAAGGCGGCCAGGATTTGCCTCCGTCTCCCCCATCTTCACTCCTATTAATCATTCAGCTCTGCTCCATCGGCTCAAATGGCCGGCAATGTTCTCTCACCGCAAATTGAAGCTCACCCTTCTTGCACACTCCAAAAAATACCAGTATGCCCCACAACACATACGCATGCTCAACACCCCCCAGGGGCGTACAAAGGGTGGTTTCCGGGATGCCCGGGAACCAGTAAAAAAATCGATATGGGTACGGAGAATTTTTTGACCCAGGCCCAGCGCGCGCAGTGCATGCAGTGCATGCCTGGACTCTCTCTCTCTCTCTCTCTCTACGCCTGACGGTCGGAGGACGGCGACCAGCCCAGGTGTAAAAGTGGTGCTGGGACACAGCCTAGGTCTACTGAACCGGGTGCCACAAAGTGTCTAGTTACATCGCTCGATTTCTCCATCTCAGAGTCAAATATTCCTTTGCAGTTTGTTTTGACAAAGTTGGTTGTGTTTTGGACGATGCTTTCACTGTGCGGAAAAGAAAAAAATGAAGCGTCCACATCCAGAGGGCCAGTGCTTCATTCAGAGCTATTTTGAGCAGCAGGCAAAGCGTGTAGCCAGTGGCGAATCGTTGAAGTGATAGATAAGATTGCAGACACACCTGACTTGCAAGCAGAGTCTGCAACGAGCAGCACTGAGGAAGAAATCGTCGGCGAAGCTGGAGAGCGACCGTTGTTGGAAGCTGTTGGATCATCCAAGACTTACTTCAATGACATGGTATGTGTTGGAAGGGATATTCTGAAAGTCGATTTCCACAGTGGAATCCAGTCCCCGAAATTTGCTGGACACGGAAAAGATTTCCTTCATCGACAATCATTGTGCGCCACCGAAGGCGAAGGATAGCATTTCCTGTGCGTCTGCAGACGGATGGCAAACAGCGCCGCTTTCAACACTCTCACTAGATACCATATACACGGTCAGAAAAATATTTCTGAGCCACCCAAGTGGGGCGGTGTGCTATTTTGCTGCTTTAAATTGTAGTTAGACCACGTTGCCAAGTATCTTGCTGGTCTCGTCATCGTCCAGTAGCAATCGACATTCTTTGTTCCCGCGGGACTTTTAAATAGCTTGTGCCCATTTTCATTGCGCTTGCCTTCCCCTCTTTGGTCTCTCCTTAACCTTGAACCTTCCGAGTTGGAAGGCTGTTTTCACGCTTCGAAGATGGGTTGGAACTAGGTGTCAGGTCGTCAAATGTCTCAGTACTCTGTCAGTTTTGTGGCTAGTTGTTGCACTTTCTGGCTGTATAATTTATAGTATCTAGTTACAGTGGTGGACAGTTACCCCGTATCCGTATGCCCCTTTCCTTTCTACATATCTTACCATACGCAGTAATAAGAAAACGACTCGCACACACCGTATTTTACCGGTTGTAAGTCTACCCCGGGTATAGGTCGACCCCCGTATCCGGAGGTCTCAATTCTGCGTTTTAAAGTTTTCACCCAACGAACCACTACTAACCACTCCCTGCTACGAACACATCAACAAATCATGTAAACATTCCCTATAGGAGAGTATAACTGCCCAATCCTTTGAAAAGGCAAATAAACTGGCAAAATGTGTACACATGGTGCTCTCGTGCACGCAGTGCACATGGTGCTCTCGTGCACGCAGTGCAGGTCATTTTTGCAAGATACTGATAGTTCCCGGTTATAAGTCGACCCCCACTCTTTTTCCTTCTATTTTTCGTCGTAAAAGGTCGACTTACAACCGGAAAAATACGGTATCTTACTTTACGCAGTACAAAAAAAGTACTAGTACTAATTAGGAAATAACTCACACATATTGTAGGCGAGAGTGGCTGTATGGACGACGATCAGTTCCCAAGAAGTCTTGTGGCAAAAGGGAAAGTCCCATATTGCTCAGATGTCTGCAAAAGCGACAAACCATAAAATGAAAAAAAAGTAGAGCAGTGTGGAGTTTAAGATATCGGATCTACCGGAGTATGCACCCAGTGTGCTGATCTACCGGAGTATGCACCCAGTGTGCTGATCTACCGGAGTATGCACCCAGTGTGCTGATCTACCGGAGTATACACCCAGTGTGCTGATCTACCGGAGTATGCACCCAGTGTGCTGACAGTGCTCAACACCACAGAGGCAGGAGGGGTCAACACTACAGAGGCAGGAGGGGATTATACCAGTGTGCTGACAGTGCTAAACACCACAGAGGCAGGAGGGGTCAACACCACAGAGGCAGTAGGGGATTATACAGAACAATAAGGGTAAGCAAGGCGAGTTTGTCGCTACTTTGAGTTTTAAAAATGCTTACGCAATCATCAGGCAACGGTTGCCTGACGACTGCGTAAGCATTTAACTCAGTGTGTGCTGTGTATACCCTCCATATAATACCCAAACTGTATGAAAGGCTAGGTATGACAGGACCAACCTTTTGGCCATCAACGTGTGTTTACTGCTGAGGAGGTCATGTGCGTGCTGTGTATGCCCTCTCCATTTAATACACAAATGGTAAGAAAGGCTAGGTATGACTGGACAAATCAAAACTCTTTCCATCGGCCCTGTACTCTACACATGTTGGCATCAGTCTCTGTCCTCTCACACTGATATCATCGATATGAGGTCCAGTACTTGCGAGAGATTAATAGGGATAATCCGTAGTGACCTAGAATGTATCAGCTACTCCCGTGTACCATGGCCATTTGCCTGAGTACCACTAACAGCACAGTCCATTGTTCTCGGTAACCCTAACAGCACAGTCTATTCACAATCTCGTGTGAAGCTGCCCGACAATTTCTGGTCTTGACAGCCGGAAATAAATAGACTGCCATACTATATTATGTTTGGCAAACCGAGCTCATTATGTCACTGGCATGTATGAGTCCAACTCTTCCACTACGGACAACGGAAAAATTTGCCATCACCGCAGCGTTTCTGAACAGAAGTTCATACAGAGCACACATCGGGTATGCATGCACACAGCTTCCGAGACCAGGACCACACACACACACACACACACACACACACACACACACACACACACACACACACACACACACACACACACACACACACACACACACACACGCACACACACACACACACACACACACACACACACATGGGCAGCTAGGCCAAGGAATCGGTTGACAGACTGCACATACACATAGATGTAGGTTGAGCACTTACAAATTGGTAAGGTTGGGAAAACGACTGAGCAGGCTAAGTGATCCCGGCTCCACAAGGTTGCCAGATAAGTTGCTGCACAAACAGAGTGGGAAGCCGCGTAGGTCCTGTTCGTCAATGGCAAGAAAACTGCATTGCACTAAACATTATACCAACACTGTATTATCTATGCTGACAGTCCCTTGGGGCTTCAGTGGACCATATTGTCGAGATTATAAGCCTCACTTTACACACCAGTAATTTGCGGCCAAAAAGTTGCTGCGGCTTATACTCGGAGGCTTATACTCGGAGGCTTATATTCCGATGCTTATACTCCGACGGTCAAATTCACGCTGATACCCAGGGTAGATGTGTGTGTTGCGTGACAAAAACGTGTCTGGATGTGGCTTATACTCCAATACCACTTTATGCTCAGTAACAGTTTTCTCCAGTATCCTTACGGCGTCGCTGGATGCTGATAATCCAATGTCAAACTACTTATTCTCTAACTTCTCTACAACTCTATCTACTTACCAGTTGCCCACTAACGATGGCGAGGGAACCTGGCAATGCTAATAACAGCTGGGATGGGACAAAAAGGCACGGGATGGGACGGGGCAAGACGGGACAGGGCGGGGCAATAGTGGGCAAGACGGGACAGGATGGGGCAAGACGGGACAGGACGGGACAGGACGGGACAGGACGGGACAGGACAGGGCAAGACAGGACAGGACGGGGCAAGACGGGACAGGATGGGGCAAGACGGAGCAGGACCGGACAGGACGGGGCAGGACCGGACAGGACGGGGCAATATGGGATAGGGTGGTGTAGTAGTGTGTGTGAGGAGGTAATATGTGATTTATGCCCTTGCAGTGCATCATACTTGTGCAGGATATTTACATTTCCTACAAGGCTTGTGAAGTTGATATGCATGCTTGTCCAAGATAGGTGCCTCAACTAGTGCGTGAGCGTGAAACTCGGAGTAAAACCACTTTCTCTGTCCTCCTATTGTTTGAACAGCTCTACCACTCGGTATTGAGCTCTCTCTTGGACAGTCTGGAACCTCTCTGTTTTATAGGTGCCTCAACTAAACATTTCTAAAAACTGCTTGAATTCAGCCAAAACTCAGCTGTTGTGACATTGGGGGCAATTCGTGCAGAAGGTTGGCTGCTCCAAGCGGTCGAGCTCGTCTCACACCCCCACCTGGAGCTAACGAGGTGTTTATCGTACTGACAGCTTAGCGTCATGGTAAGTTGGTATCCCCATAGTGCGTTGCACCATCGCTTATAAATGTTATACAATCGCGTTACACAATCGCTTAGAAATCTATGTAGGAAAATTGGCTAACTGGGCGAGCATCATTCCGAAGAGATTTCTCAAAAAGCTCGAACCAAATTTGAATTCCTGGAAAAGGTCTAGAGGTCTATACTGTGGAAACATAATAATAATAATAATAATAATAATAATAATAATAATTTCAACTGGTTTGAGGGAAAGAGACAAACGGGAAAAGTCTGAAGAAAAAATTGACTGTCACCACCAGGACTCGAACCAGGGACCCTCGCTTGTAGCCAGCGATGCTCTAACCACTGAGCTATGGTGTAGTCGTCATCCCAGCAGAGGCCGTTCAACATTTTCTTCAGACTTCGTAACTCACACTTCCTGTGAATCCACACAGGCGGGTGGGACGCAGCCCTCACTGTAACCCACACACTTCACGTACAAACTAGCACCCGGGGAGCCCCAAGTCATAAAATTTCAACTGGTTTGAGGGAAAGAGACAAACGGGAAAAGTCTGAAGAAAAAATTGACTGTCACCACCAGGACTCGAACCAGGGACCCTCGCTTGTAGCCAGCGATGCTCTAACCACTGAGCTATGGTGTAGTCGTCATCCCAGCAGAGGCCGTTCAACATTTTCTTCAGACTTCGTAACTCACACTTCCTGTGAATCCACACAGGCGGGTGGGACGCAGCCCTCACTGTAACCCACACACTTCACGTACAAACTAGCACGCGGGGAGCCCCAAGTCATAAAATTTCAACTGGTTTGAGGGAAAGAGACAAACGGGAAAAGTCTGAAGAAAAAATTGACTGTCACCACCAGGACTCGAACCAGGGACCCTCGCTTGTAGCCAGCGATGCTCTAACCACTGAGCTATGGTGTAGTCGTCATCCCAGCAGAGGCCGTTCAACATTTAATAATAATAATAATTTTTTTTAAAGAGGTCGGAGGCGGATAATACTTTAAAACGAAGGCAAGTTATGGGTCGCAAATATCCACGCAAACACACATCCAGTCATAATAAGGCACTTGTCATAAGTATCCGAACGTTTTCGGTCCCTTCTCATCAAGGATTATACAGGGAATGGCTCAAGCTGGAAAGACTAAAACTTATTTAGCGTAAAGATAATTAGATAACAACACTCGTGGCAAGGTGGAAAATTATCAAGTTTAGCACGACACAAAACTCGAAGGAAAATAATAATAGTGACAACAACATAGTGAGCAAATTAAGTTACATTGTTACCACCTCGACGAGGAGTAACACCAAACAATTGTAGCGACAACACATTTTCTTTCTGTACGCAAAGTTCAGGTTCTAACTTACGGATATACAAAGCTTCTAACACAGCCAAATGTAACGCACATCTACCACGTGACAATATTGAGAAAACGTTATCACTGTACAACTCACGACAATTGGTACGGGCTGACAGATGTTGCTTGATTGACGAAGTGTGATTCTTAGCTCCATTGGGTGTTGTCTCCTCCAATGTCCCGTCATCTCGCCTCTTCGTGGCATGACCACTATCTGTCTCTTCGCGTTTCCGCGGCCTTCCACGTTTCTTGACACTAACCGTTGGGTGCGCGATACCCGGTGTCCTTTCCGTTACGTCTCCTCCATTGCGGATTTCTATTGAGCTTCTTACTCCAACTTGTCCGTTGTCCGATATTGAGGTTAGTTTTCGCGGTCTACCACGTTTTCGAATATTGACTGTTGTTGTCACTTCCGTTGTCGTTGTACGTTCGTCCTCATCAGTCCGTATTTTCACTTGGCTTCTCGTCACCCTTTCCGACGCCGACAGATCCTTTGTCAGTTTCGGTGGTTTACGTGTCGGTCTTTCACCATCTTTTATGCTGTTCTCAGCTGGCCCGTGTCCTACACACGCAGAGGAGGACGGGCATGCAGTCACGTGCTAAACTTGATAATTTTCCACCTTGCCACGAGTGTTGTTATCTAATTATCTTTACGCTATATAAGTTTTAGTCTTTCCAGCTTGAGCCATTCCCTGTATAATCCTTGATGAGAAGGGACCGAAAACGTTCGGATACTTATGACAAGTGCCTTATTATGACTGGATGTGTGTTTGCGTGGATATTTGCGACCCATAACTTACCTTCGTTTTAAAATAATAATAATAATAATAATAATAATAATAATAATAAAACAGGTCGCGTAATGAAGCAGCATAACGATAGATGTGCAAAGTCATGATGCCTGGTCCGCTTCTGTCCTGGGTTCACTACCCCGTGCGTTGCAGCCGCGAGCAAAACCAGCTCAGGCTGAGAGTTCCCTCCATGATTGCTTGTCCAAAGCGCGCATTCTGAGCCCACTCAGATCAGTCATGGTCTTCAGTGGCATGTCTCTGGCAGCTGTGCTTGCCTTGACTGCCGTGGCCAGATTCGATTTCGGGCGTCCACGCACACCGGTGACATCTTGACGGAAGTAGTTGTCCATTGCCTGCTGTGGCGGGGCATCTGAGGGCATCCTCAGAACATGACCCAACATCCGGAAACGGCGGACAGCAACGGTGTGCGAAAGTGGCTGTGTGTGTGCTCTGGAATATAGGTCTTTGTTGGAGATGATGGCGGGATACCTAATTCCGAACAAGTTCCGTAGTTGACGTCTATGGAAGGCGTTCAGCTTCTCCAGTGCAGCCTCTGTCAGTCTCCAGGTTTCGCAGTTGTATAACAGTGTTGGTAGGACGATGGCATTGTAGAGACGAAGCCTGGTTTCCTCGGATACAAGTTGACGTCGTATCCAGCAGCAAAACAGAGTGGCTTCACATCTCTGCCTCCACCACCGAATGGCGAAGATCGAAGCAACTTGGCTCTCTCTTGGAGGAAGAGGAGGACTTGAGCCGACGAATGGACCAAGCATCAACATCGTATGGCCGCATGTATTCGCTCTGGATACGACGTCAACTTGTATCCAAGGAAACCAGGCTTCGTCTCTACAATGCCATCGTCCTACCAACACTGTGGATACATACTACTGTAAAAAAACCTGGTGTAAGCGACCTCTCGCTTTAGCAACCACCTGCTTTTAATTTACCATTTTTCCATGCACGGGCAGTTCTATACAGAAATTGCACCGGACACAGCGACCACCTGCCTTGCGCGACCAGCGACCGACTTTTAGTGTACCAAGTGCCATATTGGACCTGCACAGAGCGACCAAAACGAACCAAAAGTGCCACTTTGGCTGGCAGGGCTGACTGCAACAGTGTTGAGGTGCGCTCTAAAGCAAGTGCATGCAGTCAACTGAAGTGACAAGTGACAGTACAGGATGCGCTGCATGCACTTGAGTGAGGTGTGCTTGGCCTGCACCAGAGTATTCTATGCTCCACAACTGTCAATATGAGCACATGGAAGTACAATCCTGCACATGCATGCATATTCCGATACGCCACGATTGTACGGGACCTGGTTCTAAAGACCTCCTGGCTTTAACAACCACCTTTGCTTGCACCGTGGGGTGATCGCTTAAACCAGGTTTTACTGTATAGTGAAGTGTTGGCATGGAGACCACTAGATGATGCAGTGCTCTTGGAGTACAATTTGTTTGCCCATGTCTTACAGGTCAATGAGGCCTTGATGTGTGTTGTTCAGGAAGTTGAGATCCGTTAGGCCTGTCTCTGCAATGTTCCTGGAAGAAGCACATCCATCAACACATACACATATACACGCACACACACACACACACACACACACACACACACACACACACACACACACACACACACACACACACACACACACACACACACACACACACACACACACACACACACACACACACACACACACACACACACACACACACACACACACACACACACACACACACACACACACACATATACACATATACACACATACACACAAATACACACACGAATGCATATACAATGTATGTGCATGCATGTGTGTGTGTGTGTGTGTGTGTATGTGCTCACGTGTATGTATATTATACATACACATGAACACACACACACACACACACACACATACACACACACACACACACACGCCCACACGCCCACACGCCCACACGCACACACACACACACGCTCTCACACACACACACACACACACACACACACACACACACACACACACACACACACACACACACACACACCTCAGACCTCAGACATGCCCATCGTGGAAGCGATGATAGCGAACAGCTAGCTATGTTAGACATAGCAACTTGTGCTGGGATTACACCATTCAACAGCTTGCAAGGCTGATAAATTTACCGACACTAATTTAGCCTGATATCCACCACAAGACTGATTGAAGTGGCTTTTCGTGGCCAGTGGATCTTTTTCATTTTCATTTTTTCCATTTTTAACACACACACACACACGCCACACCACGTTCTCCGGCATACACTGGCTGTTGGTAACCACCCAGGAGAATGAAAGAAGAGCTAGGAGAATGAGAAAGAGAAGAAAGATGGAGAAAGACACACACACACACATACACACACACAGACACACACACAGACACAGACACAGACACAGACACACACACACACACACACACACACACACACAAACGCATGGTCATCATTCAGATTCAGATCATCCCTCAATATCAGTATGTGTATCGCTCTCTATCTCTATGTCTTCCTGCCTGTCTGTCTGTCCGTTTATCAGTCCGCCTGTCTGTCTATTTGTCTGCCTCTGCCTATCTGCCCTATATTCAGTACCGCCGACAATTGTTCCCAACCTACACAGCCATCCTTATGGAGAGTGCTGGGATCGGTCACCAGCTCTGAAGAGCTCAGCTCAAATTACAGAATAGCACTAGGTAGGAAGAAGTCTGTCAGAACAAGGAACACAAACTCTGCCACAGTCCCATGCTTCTCCTGTGTGCCGACCTGCATAATTCAAGATAACGTATACACACGATCCGTTCACCTAGCTGCTGCAATGAAGCTGTTTTATGAACAATTGTTATTCACATAATGGTTTCGTCCATAGATATTGAACTTCTTTCACAAAATGAAGTATTTATTCTCCTTATGGGGTGGGAGGGGGTTGACCAATTTCGTTTCCGAAAACGTTGATACATGTACGAGGCCGTAAGAGCAGTGACACACTTGCCACCGTTGCTCTACATGCATGTACAGTATACATCAACCTGTTGTTATGTTCTGAGGGGGAGGAGAGGAGGGGTTGGGCTGACTGGAAATTAATTCGTCCCGTGATAAAATTTCAATTTTCACGGACGGCCTCTAACTCCGATACACTTACAATGTCCTTAAGCGAGACCAGTGCCGAAGAACCATTGGGGCATTTGGCAGGAGAGGATTGCGGGAAACATCTCTGCACAACCAAACATGGACAAGTACAATAATAAAATTATACCGTAATTCAGCTTCATTCGAGGAAAAAGAGTCGCTTGCTACCCTGCTCAGATTTACTCTGCTGTGCTAAATACTCTTGGCAACCGCATGTCGAACACGCTGTACGCAAAGTGTCTGTTGCTGTGGGACAGCTGTGGCGTCATGGACCAGCACTGTCAATCACTGCACGCCGCCTATGGTACATAGCAATAATTCAGTCTAGGATCACTTATGCATCTATTTTTTTTCTGTGCCTCACAAAGCAGTTAGTCACCTGTCAACTGAAAGTCAGCAAGTCTGGCGTTCGCGCCATATTCCAATTGCATGGCGCCGTGCCCACTGGGCCACTACGCAGACGCCTCTCACTTTATTCTGTTGAGCACTGACCTTTTCATCTACAAAGTCTTGCAGTTTGTCTTTCGGTGTCTGTCCTCGTCAGCCAGCACATTGTTTCTGCCTTATTTCAAGTTGATCTCTGCCGACCCCGTCCTGCACGGGGATCGTCCCTTCACAAGGGGTCAAGCCACTCAGCTTCTCCATATCCCCTTTCTCCCTGGACAATCTGGACGGCATACTACACATTTCCTTGGTAGCTCCCTCTGGAATGCCCTATCTGACCATATCAGAATTCTCCCAATCTTGAGTTATTCAAATCCTCTATCTCTGATCTTGATCTGCCATCTCTTCATGCATGATTTACTTCATTCGGCAATGCAAGACTTGATCATTCGGCAAGTCTTCCTATTCTTCCTTCTCTCTCTCTCTCTCTCGTTCATCTCTATCTCTCTCTCTCTACGTCTCTCTCTCTCTCTCTCTCTCTCTCTCTCTCTCTCTCTCTCTCTCTCTATCTATCTATCTATCTATCTATCTATCTCTCTCTCTCCCTTTTTCCCCCCTTTCTCTGTCTCTCTCTCTCTCTCTCTCTCTCTCTCTCTCTCTCTCTCTCTCCCTATACTTTTATCATAAAACACAAGTAGCATCTTCACCATCCATAGTCCTTCTATATGGAATCTACATACTGCCCTCTCCATATTTTTTAGTACGGAATATATGAGCCAGAGCGCGCTAAAACATGACCACAGCTTTTTTTGAAAAAGTCGAGATAATCGTGATTTGAATTCCGCGGCAAAAAATACGAAGTGCAGTGCAACGCGAGTCGCTGTTTTCGTTCTCCTCGGTCGACTGGACTGCTCCGGATGCATTTCTTTGTTGCAAGTAAGTTTATTTGTTTCAGTTTGTATTCCATGTTGCTCCGAGTCGCCTAAAACTGATCGTCATCGATGTATCGACGGAAGAGCCTAGTAGTAGTAATGTACTGCGGAGCGGAAGAAGACGACATCCTCGCACTCCATGCGCAGGATAAAATATTTTGAGGATTCTGGTCGGAAACAGAAGGAAGACGATGATGGCTACAGCGACGAGTCATTTGAGGGCGACACTTTCATCGAGCGTAAAAGAATTGATGCTGGTAGTCCCACGATCTGCAGTGACGAGGAATTCTACTCTGATGACAACCTGGCAAGCGATTGGCATCGACACTGACTTGGGAGATGAGTCGGCCAATGATTTGGCCAGAATGGAAATCGCTGCACATATCCGGGACAATGCCAGTATTGGTTGCAAGTGGAAAAACAATCAATGGACTCTGCTGCTCCCTCCACTTCCTCAGTCGATAATTTGAGTACCCTTATGCGGAACATCGCTAGCACGAGCAGTAGGCAGCGAAAGCAGTACTCTGGTGAGCGGAAAAAACGTGTGCAGATGGGCTTTGGTGTGGGGAATATGAGTGCGACGTCTAGTATGTTGAGGAAGACTGTGTGCAGCAGTGTATACGGTATATCTGAATGTACAGGTGGAGTGTGATGCAGAGGATGTGGAGTGCCAACTTCTTCGGCCATCTACAAATGTTGACCGTGTTTTCGCTGGCGGTTCTCCAGTGGTGTTCCAAACAGGAGGTATTTCGGACACCCAGCTCAGCTGCCTATAGTCGAAGTATAGAAATTTTGGATGTGGCCGGGTACCTGTTAGCTCATGCTGTAAGACCCTGGACAGAGGAACTGACCGGGAAAGGATGAACCAAGGGACATATGAACTGTGTGCAAAAATGACAATCCCATTGCTGTACATAGAATTTCACCATTTCAACAGTGCTGCATATAATACCATTGTAGCAACACTTGGACATGTCGGATCAATCCAAAACTTTCAGACAGTGAACATTAGGTGTGTTTGATCATTTTTGAACAAAAAACTGAAAATCGAATTTTTGGTCTGTGGTCATATTTTAGCGTGCTCTGGCTCATATAGCTGACAAAGTACCAATTTTTCTTTTCTTTTGCTTCACATTATCATATTCATCAATTAGTAGGAGCCGTGGTTGGCTATGGCCATCCTGGCAAGAAGGCAGATATGCCTGTTCGATTTGTGAATACAAAAAAAATACCATACCATACCATAATACAGTGTAAACCACTTAGTATGTACCCTGAAAATACATTCTCTGATAATACATACTCTGATAGCCAATGCTGTAGACAGCAAGCGGTTCGGCCATAAAGGCCTCATCAGTACAGCTACGAGCTAAGTAGGCCGATCTACCAGCCAAGGTGCAATGGAGGCACCACAGACATGATCATAGCTCATTGCTCTAGCGCCAGAGTGCTCTAACAACGAAAAGCAGCGAACAATGCGTAATGCAGCAGCACTAGAGCAGCCTACCGAGAGTGCTCAACAAGACGAATGTGTGTGTTCTATCAGAGTTCTATCAGAGTTCTATCAAAGTTCTATCAGAGTTCTTTCAGAGTTCTATCAGAGTTCTATCAGAGTTCTATCAGAGTTCTATGGCTGTGTTTACATGAAGCGTTTCAACCCGGGTTGAGTTCGACCCGGGTCAGATTTCAAACCGCCATGTACACAAAATGAATGGCGCGTTTACATGACGCATTGCGCTTGACCCGGGGTGAAATTTCACCCGGGTCCCCCTGGGGGGAGGGTTGAAATCAACCCGGGTCAAGAAAATCGTACAAACGTACTTCTGTGCGTATCTCGCGCCAGGTTTGAACAGCACTGCAGATGCAAATTTCGCGCGAACGGATTCACGTGACCATACAGGATTGTAGAAGTGGACTTTTGGCGGCATATCAGTATTTGACCCGGGTCAACTGTCTTCATGTAAACGCTCACCTCTTTTGCCTAACGTATAGACTTTCAACCCGGGCTGAACTCGACCCGGGTTGAAATTTCTCATGTAAACACAGCCTTTCAGAGTTGTATCAGAGTTGTATCAGAGTTGTATCAGAGTTGTATCAGAGTTGTATCAGAGTTGTATCAGAGTTGTATCAGAGTTGTATCAGGGTTCTATCAGAGTTCTATCACAGTTCTATCACAGTTCTATCAGAGTTCTATCAGAGTTTTATCAAAGTTCTATCAGAGTTCTATCAAAGTTCTATCAGAGTTCTATCAGAGTTGTACTGTACTTACAGGAAGGTTGCTACTGCCATACGCTGTCCCACTGCCGGTAGATTGGTTAAACCACAACCTGAGAAGCAGCTAGTAACAGACAGCAAGGGAATACAGGACAGGGTGTGGGTACGTGAGAAAACAAAATACAGGGACGGAAAAGCAAG
>NC_088651.1:11156231-11221231 GCF_964019385.1 Sycon ciliatum | reverse complement strand
TTCTTATCAGTGTTCTTATCAGTGTTCATACTAACGAGGTTTGACTGTATGTACCAAAGTTTCTGAAAATAAATCTCCACCGAAAATTTCCAGAAATGCAATAATAATAAATGCTTTATACTTACTATTTGAAGATTGGCAAGCCAGGATGAAAGGCAATAAATAGATGATTCAGGTACGAATCACTCATATCTCTGCAGGAAGAGCACACCGTGACATGTGGCCAACATGAACAACACCGTTGGACCTTTTGACGCCCATCGCCAGAGGTGATGATATTGATGCTACAGTAAAGCCATAGCAGATCATTGCACAAAACTGACCGACAATACTGACGTTCTACAACTAACTATTGCAGTGCGCACCCAAGACGTACTAGAGCTGATAGCCAGTTAGTTGTAGAACAGCAGTACTGTCGGTCAGTTGTGTGCAATGTTATCCCATGAGCTGATTGTCAAGTAACTGGTGGTGTTAGTGGACATTGTGGTGTAACTTGTAGTTCCTCGGTTCTTTTCTTTACTATAGAGGTATATTAAAGGGGAAGGATACCCTAAAATCAAATTTTCGCCAGTTGTAGTCTTCGGGGTGCTGAGTCGAATGGTCTTTGTCCGGGGAAGCTGAGACGCTCCCTTCCTCCTTTATTCCTAATCGCACTCGCGCACTTCCACCGAAACTGGGTGATTGCGCCCTACTAAATAGGGATTTGTATGGAAAAAGTCACTAAAAACGCCGTGTCGTTCTTATAAAAGCACCGATGACCGCTATAGGTCCATATGTTGTAGCCTTTTGGCTGATGAGTCGATTGGTTTGGCTCCGAAAAGGCTGTGATGCCGCGCTCTGCCCTTATTCCCAATCGAACACGGCTGAGTAAGCGGTCACGTGCTCATGCGTACACCAGTCACCTGGTCACCATGCATGTGTGTGCCTGCAGGCTACAATTTTCACACCAAGGCTCTTCTCAAAGGCTTTTACGACTCCCTGGGTCAAAGGTTCAACTCGAGTGAAAGGAACGGGCCCAAACAGGCTGTAAATTCAGTTTACTGGTGTACGCCTGAGCACGTGACCGCTTACTCAACCGTGGTCGATTGGGAATAAGGGACGAACGCTGCATCGCAGCCTTTTTCGGACCAAAACCAGTCGACTCAGCGGCCAAAAGACTACAACAAATGGATCAATTGCGGTCATCCGTGCTTTTATAAGAACGAAACGGCGTTTTTAGTGACTTTTCCATACAAATCCCTATCTAGTAGGGTGCAGTCACCCAGTTTCGGTGGAAGTGCGCGAGTTCGATTGGGAATAAAGGAGGAAGGGAGCGTCTCAGCTTCCTCAGACCAAGACCATTCGACTTAGCACCCCGAAGACAACAACTGGTGAAAATTTGATTTTAGGGTATACTTCCCCTTTAAGAACTCAGATGGTGAGCAAAGGAAAAAAATTGTAACATGGAAAAAGTGAGCACAAGTTATGCGATCGAGTCCACAAACTAAACCAGATTTTGAACAGTCAGACGTGCACGATCTAGTCCAAAGCATGAAAGTCAGCTTGAGCACTCTCCATAGCGCAAACCAACGGCTTTCCAACTTGTCCGTTTTGTGCAAGATTGCGCACGTCTGACTGTTTAAAATCTTGTTTAGTTGGGTGACTCGATCTCATAACTTGTGCCCGCAATTTCCATGTTACAATAGAGATATATACACACATATACACACACACACACACACACACACACACACACACAGACGGCAATCCAGAGAAATGGAAAGAGACGGCAACGAAAATACACCCACAAACACATAGGGAGCGACATTTTAGAGATATATGGGCAAAGAAACAGATTGAAGTAACACTTCACTTTCTATGCATTCATTCATGCAAATTTAGAGACAATTTGAATGATTCTACATGTATATGGCAAAATGAGCAGCAAATAAGTGCCAATTGTCGGATGATTGCATAAGGGTATGAAACGATACCACTGCAGTGTCTTATTATAAAGCCTGTCTCATAATTATAGAAGCCTGCTTTGAATAGACGCCTGATTTTCAAGATCAATCTCGACACATACAAGCCTGGGTTTAGGGTTGACATATATAGAAATACCTGTCTTTTATAGAAGCCTGTCTCAAACTGCAGACAGAACTGTTTCGTCCTTTGTGGACTCATCAGCGGAGCACAGAAACAATGAGGCCGAAGCTGATAGCAATGAAAAATAGATTATCCAAAGCCAGATTTAAATCATGCCCGAACGTACCTTGCTCAAACTGACAAGTCAGTGAGCTCTGCATAACGCAAGCAGCAAAGGCACTACCCCACACGAGAGTGCTCAACTGCTACAACAGCAGGAACGAAGCCTGCTCTTTGAAGCCGGTCTCATAATATACCTTTAGCCTTCTGCCGTTTTTCTGCTCTTTTATCCCTCCCTACTGAGTACTAACATGTTTAAATACGATAATTATTATTTATATGTCACCCCCCCCACACACACACACCCTTCGCTATCATATTATTGGGCAACGATCCCGTTTGACTTTGCGAAGTAAAGTAAAGAATGCATACATACATAGTAGAAGGCTGTGAAAGTTCCCCAAAAAGTCATATAAGCCGTGGCTTATAATTATTACTTTACGGTACATGTAGTCACAGCAAAGATGTTTGGTGCTCTGTGACTTGTGTAAGGGAAAGTGAGCATTGCAAGCAGCGAATGCTACGCAGCAGAGTTCCCTCCATAATGTCATTCTTAAAACTTGTCTTCACTTACAAGCTTATTAGATTCGGCAACGGTATCGGTGAGTCTGCATTAATAGGACTGATGAACAAACTGTAAAATGCATTGCTACCTAGAGAGCTGACGCAGCAATTGAACAGATGGTGCAGTGCCCAAAATAGAGAATGCAGTGCCACACACACACACACACACACACACACACACACACACACACACACACACACACACACACACACACACACACACACATACACACACACACACACACACATACACACACACACACACACACACATACGCAACCACACACACGGACAAACACACAAATACATGCGCACCCATAAAAATTAAAGCATACCCATGCACACAGAGGCATAATTCAGTGCCCTGGATACTGCATAGACAGAAGACACATCCATGGCTATGATTGGGATGTGCCCAGGTCTAGTGTTGAAACGAGCGTATTTATAACAAACGAGCGATCAGTTCCACTAACGAGGAAGCTATTGAGCGAGCTAACGAGTTTCATTGATGTGGCAAATTATGATTTTTTAAATATATTTTTTCCTAGGTTCGATTTTTTCAATTCAGCTGGTCCAAATTATCACTGCCGGGGTTTGGGGTTGCTGCTGCTTCACTTTGGACTGCTGTTTGGTGTCGAGATGTCTTTTCAGCGCCGTCGTTGAGCAGCCTTTGTAAGAATAGACCGTTTTGCAAAGACTGTAGCCCTGTTCTTTGCTGCACCGCGGGAGAAAACTTCCAAACAACTGAGCGTAACTTTCACTCGAATCAAGAGTTGACAGAAGTTTGTCCTGCAGCAGGTCAGCAGATGCGGAACAAGACATCAGTGGAGTCCACCAAAGCTGCAACGACAACTGAAACAACTAAGTGTCGTGCAGGCGGCATGCAGTCACTGTAACTGCGAGTGATTTTCACTTTGTGCGGGACTGGACTCTCGATCGACCAGGGGGTCGTAAAAAAATTCCCGCTCGACTTGTACTGCCATGTGTACGGATTACGGTGTACGGTGCTCGTTAGTGTAAACGAGCTGGCCGCACAAACGAGCCGAGTTTCTGGCGAGCTAGCTAACGAGTACACGGTGAGATCGTTTTGACACTAGTCGTGAGTACAGTAAAACCTGTAACTAAAGACCACCGTGACTAGCGACCAGCCTGGTACTACAGTAAAACCTGTAACTAAAGACCACCGTGACTAGCGACCAGCCTGGTACTACAGTAAAACCTGTAACTAAAGACCACCGTGACTAGCGACCAGCCTGGTACTACAGTAAAACCTGTAACTAAAGACCACCGTGACTAGCGACCAGCCTGGTACTACCGTAAAACCTGTAACTAAAGACCACCGTGACTAGCGACCAGCCTGGTACTACCGTAAAACCTGTAACTAAAGACCACCGTGACTAGCGACCAGCCTGGTACTACAGTAAAACCTGTAACTAAAGACCACCTTGACTAGCGACCAGCCTGGTACTACAGTAAAACCTGTAACTAAAGACCACCGTGACTAGCGACCAGCCTGGTACTACAGTAAAACCTGTAACTAAAGACCACCGTGACTAGCGACCAGCCTGGTACTACAGTAAAACCTGTAACTAAAGACCACCGTGACTAGCGACCAGCCTGGTACTACCGTAAAACCTGTAACTAAAGACCACCGTGACTAGCGACCAGCCTGGTACTACAGTAAAACCTGTAACTAAAGACCACCGTGACTAGCGACCAGCCTGGTACTACAGTAAAACCTGTAACTAAAGACCACCGTGACTAGCGACCAGCCTGGTACTACAGTAAAACCTGTAACTAAAGACCACCGTGACTAGCGACCAGCCTGGTACTACAGTAAAACCTGTAACTAAAGACCACCGTGACTAGCGACCAGCCTGGTACTACAGTAAAACCTGTAACTAAAGACCACCGCGACTAGCGACCAGCCTGGTACTACAGTAAAACCTGTAACTAAAGACCACCGCGACTAGCGACCAGCCTGGTACGACAGACCACTTCACCAGGCACGGACTGTCCCACATTCATATTATGGCTGTGCGATGCAAACCTCTAACTAAGGACCACCTGCCACTAAAGACCGCTTTTTCTGGCCCCAAGGTGTGGTCGTTTTTCACAGGTTTTACAGTGCATGCGTCACCAAGGTACACAACATGGCTGGCACATAAAAGATAGTTCATGGCTACACTCAGACCACTCCACAACTCTCTGTTTCCTGAGCCATGAGAAGAAGGAAAATGGCGTTGGCTTGGTCTGAGGGTTCTCGCCCTAATGCAGCGGTTGGTGATCCAACATTGGCTGCAGTGTTTTTGGTCTTACGCTGGAATTTCTTTTCACTTTTGACCATCGAGTTTGCACCTGCCACAGGACGTGTCATTAACCTTCTGTATTGTTAATCAACTCGTTGCATGCCTTGTTCTTAGTTCTAATCAAGAGGCTCCAAATAAGTATTGATGCAACAACTTATAGACAATTTGCTGTACAGCTTTGGTGGCCATGTTGCCCCTTTGCGGTGAGTAACATGAAAATACGTCTCTGAGGTCAGCTACGACACAACAAACTTATCGATAAGACAATTCCTGCACTGGACAAATAGCAAACTTGCAACACTGTCCAGCTAGCAGCTACCCGTACACTGGAACTCCACACCATCAACTGGAGATACTGGTTCAACTTTTCAGTCACAGTGACCATCATTAGGATGAAGTGGGCAAGGAAGGAGTGAGCAGAGAGGAAGGGGTGGGGGGGGGGGGGCTGAACTACACAGTTACATAAGTGGTGCAGAAAAACTGTATTTTGTTTGAAGTTTTATGTTACACCGCAAACCACCAAACGGGCATTGATGCCCAATATTATGATGGCGATAGAATAAAAAGTGTTACTGACAGTATAATTATGTAGTGTTATACTTCGGCATTTCAATAATTCTTGTGGTCAAAGAGGGCACCACCCCGTTTTTCGGCCGCAATTGGTTGTCTAACATACGTTTGGATTGGCATACCATCTGTTCTGTTTCTTCTGCTCCACGTACGTCTGATTCTTAGTCTGTACTAGACGAGTTCCCAAGCGTTTTTCAAGGTGGTGTGGGCAAGACTCATGACTCGGAGGCAGTGATCCACATAGCCAGTGGTGCAATACCCAAGTGCTACTCAGCTCGACTGTTGCCATACGCCATGAAACCGCAAGCTGAAGTTGAATTAGATTGTTTGATTAAGGAGGGTGTTCTAGTGCCGGTAGAATCTTCAGAGTGGGCTACTCCGATTGTAGTTGTGAAGAAAGCCGATGGTTCTATACGACTCTGTGCAGACTTTAAAGTCACCATCAACCAGCATATTGAAAGCAACATACACCCTATTCCAAATACCAGTGATTTATTGTCCAGCATTACCGGGGCCTCTGTTTTCTCAAAAGTTGACCTCAGCCAAGCATACACTCAGTTACCATTGTCCGATGACAGTCAGAAACCGTGCGTCATTGCAACCCACGGAGGGCTGTTTGCTTTCACGAGATTGACATTCGGCGTTTCCTCAGCACCACCAATCTGGCAAAAGACTATAGAGCAGATCTTAGCGGGCATCGATGGGGTCATAGTGTACTTTGATGACATCTTAATCACGGGAACCAACCAAGCAGAGCATGATACCCGACGGTTGCGTCAAGTTCTAGACAGTTTGAAAAGGCAGGGTTACAGCTGAAGAAAGCAAAGTGTGAGCTGAACCAGGAGAGTGTCAAGTATCTAGGCTTCATTGTATCAAGCAAGGGGCTGCATGCTGATCCTAGCAAGTCGTAGTGTGGTCCTTCCATCTTCGTTCAAGCGACTTGACTGAGCTGGATAGAGTCCAGGCCAGGTTTGCAAGATCCTACCTTAGGAAACGCAAAATCCGAATCGTCTTTAATACTCCCAAGCAGGATCTTAATAAAAAAGCTAACATTGAATCCCTTCTTTACCGCAGGCAGTTTTTAAGCTTAGTTACCATGCACAAATTTATTTTCAAGTATCGACGTTATCTAGCTTCATTCCATTTCAATATCACGCAGAGTGCGAGACGCCCTAACAAAATTATTCTACCTAAAGCAAAGACCACATCAAAATCGTTGTTTCTCTTCCAAACCTCTTATGGAACTGCCTCCCACCAAGACTAACTGCAGAACCATCCATTATTGTTTTCAAGAATGAGCTTCGCAAACTCACTTGCAAACATAGTGCTTCGCTCTCGGGGATGCCTACGCCATGTACATACCCCCCCCCCCCCCCTGTGTGCTCCCCAACGCATTCACGCTGCACAACTTTTCACTACTTTCACTTTAGCTCATACATGTACATGTACATGTACATCCTTCAAAGCGGTGAACCCCTTGATAGGCGACAAGCCTCTGGGTCATCCTAATAAAGATTATTATTATTATTATTATTATTAAGGTGTCTGCCATAGCCAAAGCGCCACAGCCCGCAAACTCGTCAGAACTACACTCCTTCTTGGGGCTGGTCAACTTTTATGGTCGATTTTTTTTTTTTTTTTTTTTACTATTGACACAGCCCTACTGGAAAACAGGTGGAGAACAAAAAGAAACGAGGAAAAGGACAAAACATAGGGGATGTAGGGACGACGTGCTGATGTGCTGGGAGCAACTCAACCGACCAGAGGTCTCGGCGTCAGCGTTGCAACTAGGCATCGAAAAATGTGTGTGTGTGGGGGGGGGGGTTGCACAAGAACAACTGCAAAACAAACAGAAGCTAGAGAATACCACAAATAATATTTATCCCCGATGCATCGCAGTGGCTGTTTCCCTTGAACCGTCTTCTTCAGAACGGTACGTAGTGAAACTGGACTCCCATGTGTCAGCATAACTCCATTCAGTGTGAGGAGATCTTAGCATTGTCAAACGTACTGGCTCACTATGATCTCAAGAAGCCACTTATCTTGGAGTGTGACGCGTCTCCAACGGGAATCGGTGCCTGCCTACTACAACCAGACAAAGTAGGTTATTTGCGTCCTGTTACTTATGTATCTCGTTCACTGGCTGCTGCTGAAAGAAATTACGCACAAATTGAGAGAGAAGCTCTTGCCATTGTATTTGCCGTGAAACGTCTTTTAAAAGCAGTATATATGTGGGCGGCACTTTACCCTTTCGCACTGATCATAAACCACTATTGAAGATCTTTGGGGAATATGATCAACATGATCAACTTCCATCTGTCACTACATTCATTCCGCTCGAGTCTAAGGACTCCCCAGTCTTCTACTATACAATGGTAAAGTAATGGATACACCTATTACACGTTGTGTTTGTGAGTGCCTTGGTTCCTATCGTGGCCAGAACGTTCAATTACAAAATGTAGTAGTGGCAGTAGTAACAATTAACAATTTGCGAAGTGATCGCAGATAATCATGTTTTCAGCGGTAGCAGAATAATGTACCTGAATAAATTTACATCAGTCCAGTCCGTTGAACCTCAACACCACTCCCCTTGAGCTGTGAGATCTGCATAAATCGACAGCTTTTTGATCAGTCGAGATCAAACCTAAACATCCCAATTATCTGTGCGTGACTCACACGTGACACACTTTCATGTTGCAGAATCCATGGATTTGCGAGTGAAATTACGTAGTGTTGAAACGAGCGTATCTGAAACAAACGATCGAACAGTTCAACTTACGCGCAAGCTATCGAGCGAGCTAAAGAGTTTAAATAGAAAGCGGGAGAAAACTTGCAAACTAGTCAGCGTAACTTTTACTCGAATGGAAAGTTGAGAGAAGCATATCCTGCGACAGGTCAGCAGATGCGGAACAAGACGTCAGTGGAGTCCACCAAAGCCGCAATGACAACTGAAACAATTGAGTGCCGTGCAGGCATACAGTCACTGTAACTGCGAGTGATTTTCACTTTGCGCGGGACTGGACTCTCGATCGACCCGGACAGTGGGAGTTGTAAGATATGTTTACTGCTCCCCGAACACATGTACTGCCATGTGTACGGAGTACGGTGTACGGTGTATGGAGTACGGTGTACGGTGGTCGTTAGTGTAAACGAGCTGGCCGCACAAACGAGCCGAGTTTCTGGCGAGCGAGCTAACGAGTACCCGGTGAGATCGTTTCAACACTAGAGTAGAACCCGGGTTAAGGGTCACAGCGGATTAGGGGTTGGAGCCGGGTGGGAGGGGGGGGGGGACTTGGCACGTACATTGTGCGGGTGATCCTGCGGAGCCCGAGATGCGGGTCACTTGGCATGTACATTGTGCGGGTGATCCTTATACCGGGATTTAAATTCCGGCCTAAGGGGGGTCACCCGTCGGTTTCCGAGGAAGCCGTAATTTTTCGCTCCAAATTTTTTTTCCGGGGTCCATCTACTCACAAAAATTCCTTTTGCACACCTTTTTGCCCATCCCTGTACAACTGAGTCCAGCTATGTCCGCGCAGAGTTAGGTGGACCCGTAACCCGGGTTCTACTCTAAAGATTAGGTCTAGAAAAGTAGCTGCTGCTACTGGTCGAACACTACTGAGTATGCTGGTGGAAGAGAATTTTCACAGTATTGAGTGCTCTGGGTGAAAGTTGTTTCACTGCTTGTTCATTGCTCTGGATGAAGAGTGTTTACCATTGCTCATTGCTGAGTGAATGAAACAATCAGACTAAGTAGATCACACGGGATTCTTTAAAATGACGTACGCTGATCAGCTGGACGATAACTTACAGATGCTTAAGGATTGGAAACTTCTCATGGAAGAAGGTTGGTGAGATGTCTATGATCTGATTATGGGAAATATCTCTGAGAATAGGAGAACAACAGGAGACAAGGGGGGGGGCACAGAATTTGTTATAAGTTTGACTTTGGCCTGTGCATGTAACACAATAAGTGTTTTTTGTTTGTTTGTTTGTTTGTTTCCGGAGTACAAGCTGCACTGGAGTACAAGCCACACCAATCTTACATTTTGTATTGTCTGGTTGTGTGTGTTTGTGTTTCTGTGTAACAATAATGAAGGCAGAGGTGCAGTGCACATTACACAGCAATATGCAATTGCTCCAGGAAATGAGGTAGATGCACAAATGCGTAACATTTCAGATTTGTTATTTGGCTCAGTCTCCAAATTAGACTTACAGATGAATGACAAAGGGGAAACGTGGGAGAGACTCGATGGAGGTGAACTGATTATGAGAGAGATCTCTGCAGCAGACATATAGATAGAATCATCATTATAATCATCATCGTCGTTGAAATAGTCATCACTGTCGCTGTCGCCGTCATCGTCGTTGTCTTTAAAAATCTGAGTTCCTGAAAACATGTTTACCTCCGGATTAGGAATAAGCAAACATGCGGTAGCAAAATTACTGCACAGCCTATATCCAGCACAATAGAATGGCAATCCTAACTACGCCGTGTGTCGTTATCCTTCATCGTCATCTATTCTTAGCTAACACGCTTAGTTCGCTGTGATGTTTAGCTTGTTTTCGTCTGGAGTGCGCCCCCCCCCCCCCCTCGCGGCCCCTTCTTACATATTTCATAACTTGTTAGAAGGCTGTTGGTTTGCGCACTCCAGACACGATGCAGCTAAGCATCAGGTCGTTGAGTACCAGTATCACATCAGTCAGTTTTTCTGCTAATTGTTGCATGTTGTGACTCACCGGTATCATGCTTATATGTGTTAGTGTTGGACAAAACGGATACCGCACATTCTCTATTATAAGCACAGGTCTCCATTACTAGCACAGTCTCTAATACTAGCACACTGTGAGCACCTTTCGAAACATTATAAGCATAGTATCAGGTTCGGCCTCATTTTCTCTGTGCTGCGCTGATGAGTCCTCAAAGTAGGAAACAAATCTGTCCGCAGATTTAATATTTTGCTCCTGCTCTTGTGGCAGTTGACTCTGTCCAGTATAAGAGCGGTCTCCAGAGGCGTGTTGAAAAATATAAGAACAGCATTGATAATAGAGAAATACGGGCAACTTGAAAGCTTATGGTTCTCTCTTTTTAATTACGCTCATTTCAAGAATTTAGGTTCCGTATTCACAAACAACCTGTGTCTACAACACATGTGCAATCCATGCAACCCACGACCGAAAATGTGTTCCCAACGACTGGACTGGTAACATGCGACCATTACTGCAAAAGTCGGGGCAAGTGTCTCCCATTAAAGAACCCAATCATCCATGACACCACGATTACGGCAACCCCGGAAATCTGAATAGGTCCATCCACAGCCATCACCTAATTAAGTAAGAGACAACCAGATCCAGTGGTTGTCACCTTTCACCACTGCTGTCATTCGCACTTTTCGCCTGATTTGCCCCATGATGCAGTCATTTACGCTTTGCACTGCCGCCATTCACAACTTTTAGCTTTGCACCATGATGCCGCCATTTACACATTTACACTTTGCAAGTTTGTGGGTATATAAACCAATACTCCTCCAGAGTTACTCAATACTGTTTTCTGATGATCGCTTAGTGCGTGAAACTCAGAGTTAACACAGTTTCTCTGTCCTCTTATTGTTTGAAATCTGAATAGGTTTTAATACAGTCTTGTGTATTGTTGTGTGTTGAAAGAATATCTGAAGTTTGCAAGAATACCAGCGTAGCATCCCGGTACTGCCCATCTGCACACAATGGCCAAGTAGCAATACCTATATTGGTAGAGAATGATCACAGATTAGTTGCTTGCATGAAATCAGGACGAAACCCTATATGGCGCCACATAGGCGTGAAACGGACATGGAATTTCGAATACGAACGAACTCTCGCACTAACGAACAAACTTGAATGGATATTCTCTAACACACGTAGCTACCAAGATGGCATAGCCGTGAGTTCACCCGATTTTTGTACCTAACAGTGATGGAAAGCTGTCTGTGGGGGTG
This sequence comes from Sycon ciliatum, assembly GCF_964019385.1. Lineage (NCBI taxonomy): Eukaryota > Metazoa > Porifera > Calcarea > Leucosolenida > Sycettidae > Sycon > Sycon ciliatum. The sequence goes on along the minus strand of NC_088651.1, from coordinate 11,209,629 downwards.
CAGAGGGCATATGTTACTAGCTGGTCCATAGCACACAAGAAAGGCAAACTCACAGCTTCTTCAACGTTTCCACGGTTCTGTTCGGAAAGCTCGCTAGTCTATTGTGATTCAGGAACCTAAAACATGCATGAAAAAGCGAAAGCACATTGGTTAGATGGGTATCATCTAGGTGCCATATACACTGATGAGCGGGAGAAAAAATAAATTTCACGTTTCGCGTCAGTCTCGGCTAGAGGCCAAGTTGTCCCGCATCCGTAGGAACGCCACCATCCTCTATGGTTCAATATTGTGTGGAGAATGGGGGATTCCCCTGTCAAGGATCTGTGACTGGAAAGGGAGGGTGTTAAACAAATACTCGGCATAAGCCCCGAAACGCAGGCTATTTTTCATTAAAATAATTACGTAATCTCTGCGCCTTGGAGCAGGGTGTGGGCCCTGGACCTGGACACTGGTAATGTACAATAATGTCACAACGTCGGCTTACAGCTGCCGAAGTATTGTGAACGGTCGGAAAATGTCATTTGGTAAGCTAGAAAGCAGGTTGTGATCCAACGATCTGCATAACGGGCAGAACGAATCACAGTAGAAAAAGAAAGTACACAACTGAGAAAGAATGTGGAAAAGAAAGAAGAGATTCAATGATGAGTCTAGAAGAGAAACATTTCTGAGCCGTATGTTACATATTTCATTTCATAATTTCATCAAGGTAGTATGTCACTATCAACTGTAGTATTCATAGCTACAAGATCAGAACGGGTGCGTTAAGGTGAAGGAAAAATAGATTGTGCTGGTACACAAACTGGCATGCAAAGGTGTTAGAAACAGCACTGAGAGTATGAGGGAAGAACCGGAGACAACGCAAGCAATGAAGCTTCAATGAACATGGCTACGTACAGTGCAAAAACTGTGCAGCTCGACACCCGGCGAGAAATCGGTATCAGCAGCTACTACACCTAGCTGATGATGCTCACAAGACAGAAGCGGAAAAAAACACTGAATTTCTTTATTTAGTGCTCTACTACGCGAAATGTGCTATTATTATTATTATTATTACATACAGTGTCCGTAGAGTTTTAATTGATTGGAAGACATTGGCAGGAAGGGAAGATAGCATGTTGTGACCAAGGTTCCTGAATAAAACATCAACAGATATAGGCAAAACATGAGGAAACAAGTTAGGAATACAGGCATAGGTTGCCAGAAAGACGCATTGATGGATGGACAGATGGAAAGACAAGTGGATAAAGAGACAAACAGACGGACGGATGGATGGATGGATGGAGGGACGGACGAACAGAGAGTCAGACAGACAGGCAAACAAAACAAAAATGTCTCTTCCTCTATCTTTTTCTATGTCTCTCTCTCTCTCTCTCGCTCACTCTCTCCCGCTCACTCTGTCCCGCATGCAGTCTCTCTTCATCATGAATCATCATTTAAATGTACGTCCTCCACATCATTAAAATTGTCGCTGCCCGGAGCGATGTTTCAAAATTCGTATTCGGCAGAGATACCAGGATTCTTATAACCGAGCTTGCAATCTTGATAAGTGCTCACGCGAACGATGTGGGACGGCACGAACTCCTGAAAAACGATATGCGCTCTGGAGTGGAATGGTGCGGAGCACGATGAATTAGTTTGGTGCAGAAGAGAGCTCCGACAAAGTTCGAGACCACCACGGCTTCAGAAACAAGTATACATTGCTTAGGAAGGATCGCACCAATGTTCGAACACAGAAAACAGCGATTCCGACAGTCTGACTAAGACGAGCAAGTCACAAACATTGCGATGTGCAAAGCGACAATTTTAATGATGCGGAGGAAGAAATTATCTTGAATTTTTGAACTCACAGGTGCTGCATTCTTCGAGGGCCGGATGAATTGAAAGCAGCATAATCTATCAATGTGATGTTGTTATGGTGCAAGAGACTGTAGAGTGACAAGGGAAAACAGACCAGGCAAACAGAGTCAGTGCAGCAGAGGTAAGGCGATGACACCTGTTGGGAATTCTCAAGTAAAATAAGACTAACATAAATACATAAAAAGAAGAAGTATGCGGACATGGACTCCGGAAGTGGTGGTCTGGCCTGGAGAGCTGAGCCGATCTAGGGTCTTAGCTTCATAGCCAACGAGATGTAACCATGGAGGTAGAACGAATACCCCAGGAGATGGAATAATATTGTTACCATGGTGATTGAAAATGTAACCATGGAGATGGAAGAACCTACGGATACTGCTCCAGATGTCATTGCCTGTGGCAAGGAATTACATGCTATGGTACAGGTGCTGTGGTAAACTTGGTAAAAACCATCCTCTCGCTTCAACCACAATATGTCTATGCACAAGACAGTGCACAGGTCACTGTACAGCATGAAACGAAGGTAGAAGCAAGCAGATGCAGTAGTGCAACCTTACAGGTGGGAGACGTTGGCCAGCTCGCTGAATATGTTGCTTTCCAAGATTGAGAGCTGATTGTGCGACAAATCCCTGAAAAGGCAAATGGGGGGGGGGAGGGGAGAGCAGACATTGCCGAAGTTAGTCTCATCTCAGTATGTTGTAGAACAGCCCAGATTTATAGCATTGGTGAGTATGTTAGCCCTGCCCAGTGTTGTAGAATAAGTCCATTGCGCAATTATGTAATTCGTACCATGAACACCCCACACAGCCACCTGTGCATGGTCGTCTGAGGTGTTTAACAGAGGCTCCCTGATCCCAGCATACTCACATGCATTACTCATACCTTCCATATTTGGCAATGCGCAAAAGGCTTTGTCAGTATTTTAGAACTGGCCAGTGTTGTTCACTACAATGGCATTCCCCAAACAGTCCTCGTCCAGTTCAGCTCATGTGGATGTCACCAGAGTGATATCACGGGGCCCAACAATGACACGTGACAGCAAAGTACTTGAACCACACGGATCTCATGGTACCAAACCCACACCAAGAGCGCAAACAAGGCCGGGCAGATTTTCACTTACAGGATTTTCAAATACTGGCCCACCCTTTTGAAATTCCGTGGCTTGAAGCTAGCAATATCATTGTGGCTGATGTTCCTGCTCAGGAAAAGAAGATGAAAAAGAAATGCAGAAGGTTGAAGGGAAGGACAAATATAATGAAAACAAGGGATCTGTGAGTTACTAACAGTCCACCGAGGTAATGAGATAACAGACAGTCAGATATTGCGACAAGACACGAAACTGTCAAGGATAATGAGACATTCGACGACCTGACACCTTTCTCTTTACATAATTACTATTGGCTCAATATCCGAGTTTTTAGGACGCACGTTACTAAATTTTGTTCGGGGAGGTTCACTGCACCATTTTCGATGTGTTCCATCCATCATCTCTCTCTCTCTCTCTCTCTCTCTCTCTCTCTTTCTGTGTTTCTATCCCTCCCTCTGTCTGTCTGTCTGTCTGTCTGTCTGTCTGTCTGTCTGTCTGTCTGTCTGTCTGTCTGTCTGTCTGTCTGTCTGTGAGTCTGTATGTATTTTTCTGTCTCTCTCTCGCGGTGCGTGTCTGTCCGTCTGTCTCTCTTTCTTTCTCTCTCTTCCTCCGTCTCCATCCCTCCCTCCCTCTGTCTGTCTGTCTGTCTGTCTGTATATCTGACTGTCTGTCCGTCTGTCTGTTTCTCTGTCTCTCTCTCGCACTGTCTCTGTCTCTCTGTCTCTGTCTCTCTCTTTCTCTCTCTCTCTTTCTCTCTCTCTCTCTCTCTCTCTCTCTCTCCATCCATCTCTGTTTCTCTCTCTCTTTTCCTGAATCTGTCAGCATAATGCAAACCTCCTGCTTTGATATGGGAGAAACTTCAAATTCAACGTAATCTGTCAGGGAAATGAACTGCCTAAACAGCGAAAGCATGCAAACCCCGGCAGGATTCGAACCAGGGACCTTGCTTGTCATGAGCAATGTTCTCATCATCCGAGCTATGGGACCAGGCCGATCCTAGACCGTACTGACAAGTTTTCCACTCGAAAAGTTTTGCTTCGATTTTTTGCCTTTTCTTTACTTGCCAATACAATCACAAAGTACACACACACACACACACGCACTTATGCAAGCATGCACGAGCTCATGCACACACACACACACACACACACACACACACACACATACACACACACACACACATACTACTACTACTACTACTACTACTACTACTACTATGTACAGCTACCCTATCGGGCCACGCTGCTCCCAGAAGCGGGGGACAACGACAAGAAGAGAGAAGAGAAGAGAGAGAAATCGCAAACTCAACAGTATTTGGCATGGCGTTGCAAGCCCTGTGGCCTTGGGAGCCGTCTTTCGCAATGCACACACATATACACACACACACACACACACACATACACACACACACACATACACACACACACACATACACACACACATACACACACACATATGCACACACACATACACACACAAACACACATACACATACACACACACACATACAAACACACACATACACACACATATACACACACACACATTTATACTTTCTCTGTTCCAGTCTTATTTCACCAGGCACTCGATCATCTCCCCTCCTCCATGTCATATCCCCAACACCCATGTATTTCCCAACGTATTCCCCTCGACCCTGTCTTGAGAGTGGGCATAATGGAATAGGAGCATTCAAACAAGTGCAGACATGAACCACATCTGCTGGACGCAACACAAACGACTTACAGGTGGTACGTTTCTCGATTCGCTCGCCGCGGAGCATGCGAGATGATGGCTTTGAGATGCTGGTGAGTGCAGACCTGCCTGTCACGCCGTCCGCGTATAGGCACAATGGTACACACATCATTGGCATTGGCACGCAGGGCTTTTCTACCTGAAGTGTTCTGTTCTTCTTCTGAAACGCTGGCAGATACACACGAGATCAGGGCCAGGATCAGTAAAGTATCCCGCATGATCCACATCTGTAAAATTGACAGAAGCAGAGGAAGAAGAGAGCAAGAAGAGAGCAAGAAAGCGAGAAAGCGAAACAGACTGCATGTATTAGTCACATAGTGAGGAGGTGCCTTCGGAAGGAGGAATTGCCCGTGTATCAACGGTTATGCTCATCACATACTTTACCCACTTCTCGCCATACTGTAAATCATGAATATGTAACGAACAAGTAAATCTAACGAGTTAACGAGTACAGATTGGTCGTTATCTTAAAATTCGTTAGTAAAAGTTGTACTTTTCTGTAGTACAGTGCTGTACTGACTGTGCAGTGCAGATCATGCATGTAATCTTGATACATTGTACGATGTACTGCATTGCACGGGTGCATGAAACAGTAACAGTTCCTGTTACTTGTGCTAGTGCTGGTGTTTGCCGCTGGCGCATTGCGCGTTCGACGGTGAAGTAAAGTAACTTTGCTTGGCAAGACGATGGTTGTTGTTTGTTTTACTGGCTGGAGTGTTGTAGCAGTAGTTTTGGTTTTGATTCCTCCTGACAATCATGTCGATCACGAATTATTTCTTGCCTCGCACGACTGCCGAGTCAGTGAACGTTGACAATGAGAAAGCATTGCAGGTCGGCGAAGCTGCTGCAGCGGCTGAGGTATCGTCGACGGAGGTTGTTGGGCGAAAGCGCAAGAGGACGTCGACTGCATCCTACGACGAGGAGGTCCGGACCAAGATTGGACGACATGCCATTCAGTTTGGTAACAAGAGCGCCGTTACTAAGTTTTCGAAGGAACTCGGCCGTCCTGTCCCAGAGGCAACTGTGCGAAATTTCAAACGAAATTTGCAGACCCAGGTTCAGCAGGGTAAGAGCTTGGCTGATGTTAGCGTTGTTCCATCCGGCCCTCGTGGCAGGCCGCTTCACCTGCCTCAGGAGATCGAAGATCTGACGAAGCAACTCATACGAAGTTTGCGTGGCTCTGGGTCGCCGATCAGCTCGGCAATTGTCGTAGCGGCGGCGAAGGGCATCGTCTGCCATAAGAATCCCTCTCTACTGAAAGAGAACGGAGGAAGGGTCGACCTGAACAAGTCCTGGGCCGTATCTTTTATGGATCGTCTTGGCTATGTCAAGCGTAAGGGAACGAGAACTGCCCGGAAGACGCCCCCAGATTTCCCTGCTGTAAAAGCTGAATTTCTGAGGAAAGTCGCTAGTGTGGTGGCGGAGAACGACGTTCCTCCGACGATGGTGGTCAACTGTGATCAAACTGGAGCAAAGATGGTCCCAGTAAACAAGTGGACGATGGCGGAGCAGGGCAGTCGGCAGGTGGACATTGTTGGTCTCGACGACAAGAGAGAGATGACTGTGCTGCTCGGCGTTTCAGCTGCAGGTCAAGTGTTGCCTCCTCAGCTGATTTACGCTGGGAAGACAACCCGCTGCCATCCTTCCGGGAATGTACCACCTGGCTGGAATGTAACACATTCCGACAATCACTGGTCCAACGAAGTCACCATGTTGGAGTTTATTGACCGCGTGCTCGTCCCGTTCTTCGCTAGTGAGCGTGAACGTCTGGATCTTGCGGACACGCAGTGCGGCCTTCTCATCTGGGATGTCTTTGCTGCACACCGTTGTGCGGCAGTATTGAAGAGGCTCTCGGATAACAACATCAAGGTTCTATTCATCCCTGCTGGCTGCACCGGCATGCTGCAGCCGCTTGATCTGACCGTCAATGAGCCCTTCAAGCGCCACCTGAAGAACCAGTTCGGCGACTGGTACGCGAAGCAGGTTGCGGAAGACATGGGCAACGGAGCAGATGCGACCAACGTCAAACTGGACTTGCGCACTTCCATCGTCAAGCCGTTACACTTCCAGTGGCTGGTCGCAACCTTATCCTGGCTGAAGGAGCAGAAGGCAACCGTCATGCGCGGATTTGCAGAGGCTGGCATCACAGCTGCACTTTCTCCTCCTACTTCTTCTGCTGCTACCGCTGCTCCATCCTCTGCTGCTACCGCTGCTCCATCCTCTGCTGCTACCGCTGCTCCGTCTTCTGCTGCTTCGTCTTCTGCTGCTCTGTCCTCTGCTGCTTCCGCTGCTCCGTCTACTGCTGCTTCGTCTTCTGCTGCTTCTGCTGCTCCGTCCTCTGCTGCTACCGCTGCTCCGTCTCCTGCTGCTTCCGCTGCTCCGTCCTCTGTTCCATCCTCTGCTGCTCCTTTCCCTGCTGCTCCATCTTCTGCTGCTTCTGCTGCTCCATCCTCTGCTGTTCCGTCTTCTGGTGCTCCATCCTCTGCTGGTCCGTCTTCTGCTGTTCCGTCCTCTGCTGTTGATTCTGCTTCTGACTCTACTGCTCCGTCTCCTGTGGCTACTGTCGCTTGGGTCGACCTTACCTCTGATGATGTTTAGATACTCACCTCTACAGACATTGCTATTGCTGTTGTGTCAGCTGAAATCTGTACTAGTACTATTACATCCTTTGACTTTGAGATTGATTTGTACTGTGGTTGAAATGCATCATACTAGTAATATTTATTTTACAAAAAACGTACTTGTATGCTAGTAATCACATTCAAATTGTACATGTACTTCCTGTGAAATATCCATCTTTTCTTTTCTCTATTTATTCTCTTTACCAGGCGTGGGCCATCCCCTGGATTATCAAAATGGGTGCCTTATTATTTTTCTGTTTCTGTTTTATTTTCACAGGCTTATGACCTGAGAATCAACTTTATTTTTAACCACAGTTTCGTACCAGATCAAACAATCAGTGACCGGGAATCACATTCAATACATGCAACAATTTTTTTACGGCGTCAGTCTGAAAAAATCGTTAACTTTACAAATCGTTAACCTGCAAAAATCAGAAAATCGTTAACTTTGCGGGTCGTTAACTTAATATGATTTACAGTACTTCATTCGGATGGCACATATCCCTTTGTGAGGTCGCAACATCAATGCCAATGTCACTGCCAGCCATTGTGCATGTGTGTGTTTGATGTTTTGTAGCATTTCGTTATTGAAACATACACGCTGAAGGATAAAAAAGTGTTCTCCTTTCTACGCTTTGTGTAGGAATCTGTACCTAGCACTTGGCAAGCCTTTAAACTGTGTATGGAGTAAGTGGTTCTATAGATCAGTGAGCTTGGCAATCCATCAGCAACTCAGCCTCTTTCCCTGAAGCATGTCAGATGAACGAGGAACCTGACGCAATCATGGCTACAAAACACATGGCCTGCTAGCTGACAGAGTGTGAATGGGACGTACTAGTATGCATGCATTTTTCGCCATTAGGTTTTGCGGTGCAAGTCCACTACAAGCGTACACACCTTGATACCAACTCTGTATAAAAGGTCATGAACTTTGGGAGGTCATACTCATAAATGTACTGCAACGGGCCGTACCTGCCAAGTATGGGGTAACTTCTGTCGTGGGGACTCGACCTCGCTACAGCTGACTCGCATCGTCCAGGAGCTGTACACTCAGCGACACCAAAGGCGCCATCAAGGTCTCTGCTTCTTCGACTTGGCCAAAGCATTCGATTCGGTATGGCATAGAGGGCTGATCGCAAAACTACGATCGTGCTACCGTGTCACCCACCGCACCAACAACTGGTTGTCGTCATACCTGAGCATGCGGACCCAAGCTGTGAAAGCAGGCGGCCTGATTTCGGAGGATCGTCCAGTTAATGCAGGTGTTCCACAAGGATCTATTCTTGGCCCCCTGCTTTTCTTGATGTACGTGAACGATTTGCCATCCGTTACTCCTGGCCTCTCACTTTATGCAGATGACACCGCCCTTCACCGCTCAGCCTCCACCGAGCACGAACTAACGGTATCGCTCCAGCAGGGCATCAAGGAGGTGGTAAACTGGATGAAGATCTGGAAGCTACAGCCCAATGTCTAGAAGACCAAATTGTTGTATATTTCTGCATGTCCACCATCTGCGCCTTTGACGTTTTCGAACTGCACCCAGGCCCTGGAAGTTGTAACTTCACACAGGCACTGGGAATCGTTCTTGACTCGAAGCTATCATGGTCCGAACATGCTAACCATATTTGCCTTAAAGCATCCAGGACTTTAGGAACTCTGAAGCCTCACTGCTGTTACCTGCCTCACGACTGTAGATCTCTGTTTTTCTCTTTGTACATTTGTCCGATCTTCGACTACTGTGACATAGCGTGGTGTGGGTTATCAAACACGATATCAGACAAGCTCGAAGTTTGCCAACGAAAATTATTAAAAATGCTATTTTGCTTGCCCCGTGATTTCTCCTCTGCACAACTCTATGTTCTCGCTCATGTTTGCCCCCTTTCTATTCGATGCAGTCTCCACAGCAACATGCTAATTCAAAAGATAAAACTCGAGAAAGTGCCAAGGCATCTCTTTCCCTATGACTGGTTTGTGCCGAGCCTTTCAACAAGGGCACAAGTCTCGCTACCTGCAGCTCGCACTGTCCAGTTTACAAAATCCCCTTTGTGTCATTCCTAGTCTGACTGGCTCAAGCTATCAAGCCTCGCCCACCATTGCCACAGCATGTCTCAGTTTCGCCAAGTTGTCTGTACTGAGTTGCGTTTTCCTACAGCACTCACGTGTGTTTAGCTAAACAATGTAATGCCTGACTATCTCACTTAATTGGCTGAGCTTTGTTTTCCTCCCTGTTCCTTTCTTTCCACTGTTTTCTTTTGTACATTTACCATGGCTGGTTATCACCCTCATCTCTGGGGTTGCTCCCCACATTAGCAATGCGTGCACATGCTACGAGATTGAGTTTAATAATAATAATAATAAAAATAACAATGTGACGTGGTGCGTGTTGTTTGATGCGTGCGTTCAGGTGCTGAACAGTCTTCCACCTTGCGCACAACAACAAAGACCGAAGCGAGGGCGACCTAGAAAATAATAACAATAATAATCCATTTGCACGCTCAGGTTCCCCCGAACCTTTGAGCTACCCACAACACGTACAAACCGGCTAAGAGACTCCCCCATCTATGCTTCTCTTGATCTCTTTAATAGCATTCCACTCAGCCTCCGGCAAATCAACCCCAGACGAGATTTCAAAGCAAACATCCTACCACTTGTCATCTCTTCCGTATGTACTTGCTCACATTGCTCAGCACATCTATAGCTCCATTGCGCCCAGCCTACGTGATAAACTCCCTATTGCCATCGCTACTGCCTCAGCAAGCAGCTAAACTTTGATCTCTCTGTATCTGATCCCCGTGCCTGTAATTATTTTTCTCTTATTGGCCACAGGCCATCGTGAGAATAAAAGATTTCGAACTTGCCCCGCAAAAAGGTGATGGCCATCTTAGATGCATACCTCTCATTGAATACACCGGCAAATATGTACACTCGAACCACGTATATCTGTGCGGCCGCGACCGAGCACTGCCCGTAACTGTGAAATGTCCGTAACTCAGAAACACATACACATACACATACACATACACATACATGTTGATGGGGAAATACGAATAGATGTGGCATAAGTTTGACCTATAAGAAGAAAAGAGGACCAAAGAGCTACAAGTTACGCTAGAGTATCCACTAACACCATCAGTTACTTTACAATCAGCTCATGCGATAACATTCCACGACACTGACCAACGGTACTGCTGTTCTACACCTAACTGGCAATCAGCTCTAGCACGTCTTGGATGTGCACTCCTTATGTTATGTCACCTGATCTTAGCAGAATTATCACTTAGTTGATAATAATAATTATGCACAGAAAATAACACTTTCTCTCTGCAGCTAAAGTTAGGCCAAATAACACCTTTTGTCAAGCTTTGCCACCTGATTCCACGAGAATATCACTTTTAAACAATACACAGATAACTAACACTTTCTCACACACTCTATAGCGCGCTACATAATCAGTATGGTAATTGTTATGCTGGGCTTGCCACATTCATGCTACATGTATATAGCAGTACTTTTAGGGCAGGGTCAGTACCAATTTTCGTCTGATGATCGATTAAGTTCGTGAAACTCAGAGTTACGAAATCACAACTGCTCGTTGAGTACAAAATGTATACAGTACCGGTAGTACCGAAATTTTCGGTGCGTTTTATTTTCGGTAAAAATTGTCGGCATCGAAGTTACCGAAAATAAAACACAACCGAAAATTTCCGCTTTTACAGTAGATAAGTACAATGGTGGGTTTTTTTCCTCTCAAACGGCTTCAGATCATAATGCATTCTTCTGTCCACTTCTGGAGACTTGGTACACAGCTTCACCAAGTGACTCTTACTGGCCTATTGCACCGAGAGGCAACACTTCTGGACAGACGGAGCCTTACAGAAGCTGCTCCACACCATCAAAACGCCTTGTAGCCATCTGGCAGTTAAAGAAACTGCTTTAAACGTCAAGCATAGGACCAGAGCACACCAGTACTACGCACAAGTACACACTCAAGATTCCTCTTGTAACAAAGATATCTTCTGTCTTCGGCTTGAGTTTTACTGGCAGATCTGAGATAACTGTTATTCTACATGAGGTCCATGACATCCATACCCTTGAAAACTCCAACTGCCTACCGTGAGTCACTGATAAGCATTGTAGCCTAACAGAAAATTATCAACAGCACTAATGTAGTGCAAATGCGACAATGGCATAATTTTCCCAGGGGGGGGGGGGGGGTGGGGATCTTTTAAAAGTTTAGTTTTATACGGCGTCTCCCAACTTCATCTGAGTAAGTCAATACCCTTGTGAAAGCATCCATTCCAACAGCAAATCCAAACCAATTCTGACACCGTTTAGACACTTGGCTTTGGGTAGACACTCGACTTTGGGTCGGCAAATGCAACAATGAAACAGTGAAAACCACAACGGAGCAAACTACCGGTATTTCAAAAGTACAGTCGTCCCTCTCTAATCCGGCACCTTTTGCTACGGCGTTTTCTGCTGGATTAACGAGGGTGCTGGATTAAGAAATCCTGCCCTCTGACCCGACCCTACCCAATTGTATGCATGTATCATACGTCAAAACGCAGGGTTTTTCCATGTCAACCCAAGTATTTGGTGCACGGCTTTATATTCTCAATTGTTCTCCAGGAATATACACAGTGATAAAGTGATAAAGTAAAATAGAGAACATGTTCACATGTACTCTTGCACACACACGCACACACACACACACCTGAAAATTGGCAGCACACTACTCCTTGCTGTCAGCGAATTGTGAAAATATAGCAGTCAGGTCTGCAGCAGTGATTGTGGCACCGCAACTCGAGTCAACTGAACTGAACTCTGAAGTGGCCCCGCGCGCGCGGCACTGACCAGACTGGCCTAGTCTGGCCGGCCTGGCAAGGAGTGCACCTGTACGGTACGCGATTTGCGACTGCCGGATTATGAAATCAAACTACGTGCAGTTTGAGCGATTCGTTTCAAAAAGTCACTGCCGGAGGCGGAATTCAAGTGCCGGATTAAGATGTAGGAATCGAACGAAAAATAGGTTTCGTCAGAAAGTGCGCCGGTTGGCAAGGGTTCCGGATAAACAAGTGCCGGATTAGAGAGGGACGACTGTATATGTACAGATTTACGAGACAATGAGATCCTCACGAATCATGGCGTCACATTAGAGAGGTTTTGCATTCCAAATTTCGGAATTATTTTCGGAATGTGGCGGCAGGAGTAAAAAATGTAGTTGAACTTTCGGAAGTGTGGTGGCGAAAGTGCATGGTTTTCCGAAAATGGATTTTCAGCTCTTTCCTGTTTGGGAGCGCATATTTGAATATTTTTCATGTGTGTATTTTTGTTTTCTGCTGCTCTCGCTGAATATATTTGAAACTTTTCCACGTGTGTAGTTTTGGTTTTTGCTGGTTTTTGCTGCTCTCGTTGATCTTGCCATGTTGACTACATGTAGATCTTCTCACACTCCATCACACTCTATCTTCCTTTGCCATGGAGCTTACTGACAGTACAAGACAGTAGTTCGCCAACCTCGTCTTCAGCTGTTGCATCACTCAGTCCACCATTGGTCCGTCCTCCTCTTCGAACCGCACCCAAATTTGGTTTGACCTGCACATGGATTTGATCCTGCTCAGGCAACTCCTATTTTGTGCTCAACCCCTTTGTTCGCGGCTCTGTGGGATTCGAGGAGACTGCAAAAGTTCTAGCCTCGTCTGAGCCAACGTTTGCCTGGTATCACCAGGAAGTCCGTCAGAGACCACACGTTCCTGCTGTTGGACCATGGTACCAGCATGCACGCCTCAAAACCGAATTTGATAGATTTGGACGCAAACATTTTTTCGGTTTTGGCGCCTTCGACGCTCTCCATTTTTGTTTTGCATGGCAACCCTTGGAAACGAAGTCGAATCAGATTTTCGGAATGCAAAACACTGAAGATGCCGTTTTTCGGCACGCACTTTTCTCGGAAAAGCACAGTCGAAAACCATTTCGAAATTCGGAATGCAAAACCTCTCTATTGTGCCAGGGAGTGGTTTGTGCGACTCCCTACGCCCTGGTGGCAGATGTCGTCGCCGGTCTCAACACACTCATGGTTCTTATACATGTTGCTGGAATCATGCAGGTCGGTGCGAACAGGGTGAAATAATAATTACGCAATGTCCCCCTCTCGCGGCGAAACCACGCAATGTGTCCCTCTCCCTCTCTATCGTCCCGCACAACCCTCTGGTTCATTCCAACGGGAATGCAGAATTCCAACAAAGCACTTGTACTGAACGGTGCCTACCCTAAACAGGAAACGTACCTTGCCGCAGTCGGGACGCAAGGCTCCTGTGCCGGTTATTTTCAGCCTGTTCGCACAATCCCACCTCTTCGAATATTTCGAAAGGCACCAGAAATAACAAAGACTAAGTGTGCTAGATACAAACTCTATAATAATTATAGTGCTGCGCTGATGAGTCCACAAAGGACGAAACAGTTCTGTCCGCGCAGATTGAGTAGTTATGAGTCTTTCAAATTTTCCACCATTCCCTGTGCTATCCTGAAGAGGGGAAAACGTTTGATAGATGAAAGGAATTGCCTTCTTGATTGCTTGGACTTGCGTCTTCGCATGCGGTAGATCTACTAGATAACGAAATGTTCTGAAGATACATGCCATACTATCTTTAATAGTAGGTTTTAAAAATAACACTGTTGGGTAGAGAGTGGCATGGTTGAAGCGTGGCGTTCACACCATGCGATGCCCATATAGGCACAGTGTTACAAATAGAGGGGTAGGGTTCAACATTTGGCGACAGCGAGCTAGAGAATATGGACCATGGTGTTTTGTACTTGTGAATTGTGGCTGCTGTGAGCCCTGAGGTCAGGACCTAGGGGCCGGCCCCATGGGATCATCTGGCCAGACTAGCTGTACAGAAAGCCCAAATAATTGGCGACACAGTCAACGTTTACGTTGTATACTGTTCTATACACGTAGCACTTCATCATTATATACCGATCACATTTTTGTCAGGTCGCCTTCATTTTGGTTGTGCACACCTGCGGGGCGGGTGGCCGTGCCCGAATTTCTAGCTTCGGAAGAGGAGGATGCATCCGTCCGCTTCCATACCTTTTTTGACCTGCATCTGCGCCTTAGCGTTTTGCATGGCGGTGGCGTTCCTCCGGCTTCTGAAAACTCAGTTTTGTTTATTGTTACAATCTGCCCAGTCCTCGATCTGCTCGCCCAGATGTAACCATTGCTAGTACAGTACTCACCGGTCCCTTTTTATTATTTTATTGTATGGATTCTCCAAAGGCCGAGGCTTGCTATAAGTCGAGCTGGGGTCTCCATCCATGACTTACTGGGAATATATCTGCAAAATTATAACATAATTGAGAAGAGGAAGGGTTAAAAGACACAAATGCGTACTGTAGAAATCAGCCATAACATTCGTTACTATGTTATAGAAACTCTGGAAGGAATGAAACCAGCGGGTTCAAAGCGGGTGTTGGCAAAGATGGTACGGACACGAGACACAAAGCAATGACTATTTTGGGTGGTTCTAATGTCAGTGGGGAGAGAATTCCAGGTGGCAGCGGTAACAAAGAGGAAAGAGGCACGCGAGTAGGTGTTCGCCCTGGCAGGCGGGACAAGTTGGAGAGGGCGCCGCGCGCTGGTGGAGAGACTATAGCCCAGCTCCATAAGGGCAGCCCTTCCACACCACGCATAGCATCCATCCCTCCCAATGTTGGAGCCGACCACTTCAACGTCACCCTAATCGCTACTGCCACAGGACAAAGCACCCAATTAATATAATCTTTATTTCAGGATTACCCAAAGGCTACGATCATGTATGAAGTTGAACAGGCCAGGCAAAGGAAAGTTCCAAACGGTCACACGTTTCAGGTGGTCAGATGGCGGAGCCAGGTCTGTGGGGATTGCGCTCAGCAGTGAAGGTACGTGGCTTTGAGCGAACGGCATGCGTACACTTTGAAGTACAAAAAAATGGTAGTAGATTCCAGCGCACACAGCTCAGGCGCACCAAGTCCATGGCTAACAAAACATTACCTCCGTCACCAAAAATCTTTCCAAAGCCTCCAAATTTCCGTCATGATCATAATCATAAGATCTGACCACAAATGCACAAGCATGGTTCTTTGCTTTCCAAACCTGATAGTGATAGCCCTATCCCAAAGGCAAAGATGCTCGTGAACTATATGTACTTCGCAACCTTTTCTGCAACCTCGGGCCCATTGCCCAAAATGCATTATCGCTCATTTCTCGCATCGCTCATTTCTCGCATGCTTTCAGACTCTTCTCAGAGAAACAGTAGATGAACTGTAGTTACTAGTACATTGTATGTGCATTCCCTTTTCCGTGCACTGGACAATCTGAAATGATGGAGGATGCATGCAACAGGCTACTTGGCGCTGTGTAAAGTTGTGGTTCACAGCAGGAAGGGGTATAGCTGGCACTGCACTTCTGCTATTTCCTCTCCTTTTTTGGTGTTTTTTTACATCGTTGTAGCGGATTTGCGAAATAAACAAATAGTCCTGCGGCCCAAATCTAAAAGACGTTGTTTTGCAAGTCCCGTTTCAGTCTCAAGCAGACAACCTGAGCTTTGCATGGGTGGAAAGACCATGTCCTAGGGATGTCGAAACGGCTTGTTGTCATGTCCAGAACTAGGGCATAAGCTGGGGAGAACCAATTTTAGGTTTCGTTACGGAAGTCGTTATTTTACGTTATTTTACGACTCCTTGATTGAAATTGGCAGCATGTGATACGATATTTTATTGAAAATTAGTGCAGTCGATGTGAATTTGTTCTTGTGTTTGGATGATTTGTAGATCATGGTTGCCCTTTGCTGAGCGTTCATTTCCTATTGATGGTGATTAGAGATGGCACAGATTGATTTGTTGTAAAATTTGACCAAAATCACCCCCAAACATGGATCTTTCGTATGAGAGGATTTCATTTATTGGGACACTATCTCGACAACACCAGCGGAAGAGAGCTAGCACGAGCGAAGCAAAGGACACCGGAAAACGGCAGAGTGAGAGCGATCATAAGCTGATCTTAGCAAACGAGCGATATGGAAGATGTAAATAATAGCGCAGTAGTGTATTTGTCATTTGCTGCAGAGTTGAAAAGTACAATTCAAATTCAATTCAATTCAAAAACTTCAATAGTGCGGTCCACCAGCCTTAGCTTTCAGACTCACTGTCCGATTCACAGTCGGACTTACAGTCCAATCCACTGTCGAAACTGCCTTCACCCTCATCATGGCATTGTGTGCATGCGCGCGCGCGCGCGCACACACACGCGTAAACACACCGCACAACACATGGCATTGTGCGCGCGCTCGCACACACACACATACACAAACCCCACACGCACACACCGCACAACACATGGCATTGTGTGTGCGCGTCCGCGCGCGCGCGCGCACACACTCACACACCACATAGCACGCTAGAGATCAACAAGAACCTGCTGCGACCGTGGTTGAGATGGCGCTGTAGAAGACACCGCAGCCGCCACTGGTTGCCTGGCACCCGAGGTTGTAGTCAAAGCCGTACTAGCCGACACATCTGTACTGGAGGCTGATGTAGTACACAGAGATGAAACTGATCCACTGGTGTTCACCTGACGCGGCGGAGTAGCGGATCCTTTGAAGCCGAAATGAGTGGGCAACACAACATTGGCGGCGACAAGCCCAGCGGATATCGCAGCGGGCCTATCGTAACTCCTGGCAGTGAGCCTATCGTAATTCCTGGCAGTGGGCCCGTCGTAACTCCTGACATTGGGCCCGTTCTCTTACCGGACACTGGGGTGAGGAGTGGGCGTGGATGCGGGCAGGAAATCTGTGGCGACCGGCTGGACTGGGATGGTTGGAGTCGGGCCAGGTGCGTTACTAGTATGACTGTTCGGCAATGACTGGGTACTACCGGCCATCGGACCGTTTGCAGACGACACAGACAAGTGGTTGCTCCGTGAAGAGTGCGCCTGTATACCCATGCCACTTACCATACATGTCAATTGCTGAAGGAAACACACAGTTCAAACACAAAACGCAAATGAAACACGCCAATGAAATTCGATCCTTAAAAAAAAGGGAAGCATGTCCGCGTTATCACGGGCTATACAATTGTGTTTTAAAAGAAAACAACCAGTTTATAATTCTGTCTCTTCTTGCATAAAGTCAGCCTAGAATACTGACGTCAGCTTTGGACATTACTCTGACTCGGACCACAAGCCCTGATTTATTCTGACCTACATGTGTACCGTGTGAAGTAGCGCGAGAGCCAAGCTGGTCGTAATAATACGTGTAACAGCCACGAACGTAATTCAACCAAAGAAGACTACCACATTACATGAGCATGAACACTTGCATTCCATTTAATACATTCCTATGTTGTAGATGTCAGGCACTGTAGTGTTCACGTCTACATACACATTGTGGCATTCCTTGGCCACCCAGACATTCATGATAGTAGCGCATCGTGTCATGTTATGCATGGAGCATGTGCCGTTTCCCGAGCGCACGTGTGAAATGAACTTAGCGGCTTTTAGTTGCTGTGCATGAGTTGAGTCTGGACTCATGATCTGGTGTGTACATGCGATCATGTGATCTTGTAGTTGAGCGTATGTGTTATTTGGATTTCCTTGGTCATGACCAAACAATAAAACATGATCAAATTATTTCTACACATTCAACAATGCCAAGAACTCACCTGGTCCCCAAGTAGCTCATTATCTTCTTTTTCAGCATGAAAGTTGGATACTAAGGCGGAGTGTGATGGTCGGCCAAGCTGGTGCCGTTTGCAGTTATTGTACTTATCCGTGAGAAGCTTCATGGGCAAGGCCCTTGCAGACTTCAACTCGGACTGTATATGCAGCACCAGGCTGTCAAATGTTTGGTAGGCCGACAGCTGGTCACTCCCTTTGCCACTTCGTTGCCGGTGCATAGTGGCCAGGTGGGTGAAGGCACTGTATCATGCTCCGACGTTGATAGTGGATTTCCGCTGCAACGCAATCTGGGCCATTCTGGAGCGAAAGCCAAAATTCTTGCGTTGTTCTCCAACTCTGCTTGATGCACATGTCATGAGGCACAAGTCTGCAGATGTGGATTCAATCATTGTACATCTCTCCTTGTTCTACGCTTTGCTGGTACATGGTGTCCCATCATCACATACATGTATCTCCTCCAATTCAGAATGGCTTGAAAAGTCATGGCCACGTCCAAGTGGCAGCCGACCCAGCAACGTTTTGTTAGTGTATGTACTGTAGCACTTGCGGTGGTACCATCCGCGGACGCTCTCCTCGGTGCAGTGGCTCTCGCACAAGAAGGTATAGCTCGTCCTGCCTGCATTTAGCAGCTTCAAACAAAGTTTCCCAACTCTGCAAAGTAAATCGGGTTTGCTTTTCCTGCGATGCATTGAACGCAATGGCACAAGCAAAATTCCCGCGATACAACGCCATTCCCAGGACGAGGCCTAAGAAGCTCCACGGCCTCTTCCTCCATCATGTCAAAAGGTGTCTACCATGCTGTGAGCGGTGGGCAGGAGGCACTCAAACAGCGCGAAACGCAACTACTATGCAACAACCAAACGAAAATGCAATTCTACATTTCAAAGAGTATCCTGTCGGTGTCGTCGTCATCTTCAAAAATTCGAAAAAGGCGCTCGTTTCCGTGAACTGTGCACCCCCAGATGGTGCGCAGTATCGCCGACGAGAGCGGAGAAATTGGCTTCTCCTGAGCTTCTGCTCTAACTCTGAAGATGACAACAAGCGGAATCCAGGTCAGGTATACATACTTTAGGCCGTATACGCAGTGAAGAACCCAGGTTGTCTGCTTGAGACTGAAACGGATTTTTTTTGAAGTTTGGGCCGCTGGACTAAAAGTCAACAAAAAAAAGTATACACTGACCTGATCAACTGCTAACGAAGCAACTACAAAAACAAAATCGACATCGTCCAAAAAGGGCAAAGAATGCATATATGGCGGCAGTGCGTGCAGGACCACAACTACAATTTTTTTTAAATGTGCAAATGTCGAGGATGACATCGACAACCGCCGAGTTTCATGAATCAACACACCGGAAATTGAGAAATGAAACCTACTGCAGGCCAGGTTGTACACAAATAGTGACGCTTCACGTCTACGATCATGTTGCCGCCAAGTCATGCCCCCCCCCCCCCCCCCCCTCCGGAGGTCGCGGTCACGATTTGAAATGTGGCAGCGACATTTTGGTCAAATTCATGCTGTTGCCATGCAATTTGGACGCATGGCCGCATGGACGCTAGTGTTTGTCGCAGTGTGAGCGTGCCCTTATTGTCGATGTTGCCATCATGAGAATAAAGAATTCAATGATTTCAGAATGATCGTGCACTCTTTACCATCCATGTTCATTCGTCATAAACGAAATGTGGATTTTCCAATAAAGTTCTTGAGTATGTCATGGCTCGTAGCACCACTTCTAATACTATGGCACAGAACATGTACATTTGAGATCAGCGGGAAGAAGATGACGACGTCCACTAATTTAGTATCTGTGCAAGCTGCTGTATTTCCTGTAAAGCTACGTTTACAGGACAATATATAATGTATGACTCATATTGCTCGGCCCAGTACAAGATCAATTTAGTCCGGAACTTGGTGGATAGGGCAAGACGCATTTGCTCTGACAGTAAATTACAACCTGAACTCGATTTCCTGCGCTCAGTTTTCCTGAAAAATGGATATCCATCATCACTCTTAGCAAAACTGCTCACGAGCAAAGAGCCGCGGAAGGAACACAAAATCGGGCCAACACCGTGTCGGGTGTTCTTATGCCTGCCTTGGAAAGGCTCTGAATCAACAAAAGTCAGTCGTGCAGTGAAATCGATCGTGCAAAAGACATACTATGCAGTGAATGTAGTTACTGTCTTTACAACGGTGCGTTCGTTCACAGTGTTGAAGGACGTCCTGCCAACCCACCATTTGAGCCATCTCATTTATCAATTTGAATGCCGACAATGTGGTAGTCGGTATGTTGGCAGGACGCTTCAACACTTGTCCGAACGCATCAAGCAGCACGTCCCATTATCATTGTTGTCCCAGGCTGCCAGGTTAAGCAGGCCGAAGCGTGGGAGACCACGAAAACATCCGCTGCCTATTTCTACACCTAGCACGGCTCACAATTCGGAAACAGAAACACCGACTACTTCCATGGAGAACGAGCAGACTAATCTGGTTCCCCCCTCGGAAACCGGACCACGGCAAGGGAGGCCGCCGGACGGTCGCTCCTCGACAAACCATGTTGCTACAACGGTAAGAGCGGAAGGGGAACAACTTGAAAACATAGCAGAACCGAGGAGAAGCAAGAGACTAGCAGAGGCACGACTGAGACAAGTGGAGAACACAAGGCAAGGAGACGCAGGAGGAAGCACAGGCACGGCACAGAACGAATCAAGGAGAGGGAAGCGGTGTCGCGAGGAGATGGAGACTGATGACGACGAATACGAGTGCGATGGGATGGACGGCGGCATTGGAATGGAGGTGGAGGATGAGAGTAGTGATGAGGAGGAGTTTGATGTTGACAAGAGGAAGTCTGCAGTGTACAAGCATTTGGTGTACAGTCCAGAATGTCGTAAGGTGTTTGACGATTCCTGGTTTAGTGTTATTCGTTGCGCACGTTTCTTCAAGCAATTGCAGGTGTTGGAAGCTGTGTATATTCGTACTCGTGACCCTGTGCTATGTAAACAGAAAGAAAACGTTGTATCACTCACACTCTTCAAGTAACATACACGCACCATTACATTCATTCACACAGTATCACATTCATCTGCCACTACCTTTCTCACATACACTATATTCACACATTGCAAAGGTGCAAACTTCGCTTTTTGTACTTGTTAGCTGCTGTATTTCTACCTGAAACCATATTAGCTACATGTATATAAGTGTGTGTTTTAGTTATTACATTTTTATGTGACGGCGTTCCACTGATGACAGTCACAAGAAAACGTTATGGAACTTGACTTTCTTCATTTTTGCTGTTGTTATGAGTGCACAATTTATCTTATTTATTGCCATTTTACGACTATTGTCTCCTCGTCGATTGTTTAAATACAATAATAACTGACTGATATTTCCTTTGTTACTCTCTTCATTGGTTGATGTACTTTGCCTGTCGCTGCAAATTCTTTATTATTGTTTTGATGTTGGATTTCGGATTGAGTTTCTTTCCTTTCTTCCTCTTCCTTCAACTATTTCTTGTCCCTTTGGTTTTTATTTTTTTATTTTTTCACTTTTTTTTGCTGTCCCACCCATGGAAATATTTCCCGGTGGGTCTGGCTTATCGCCTTCGAAAGAAGTGAATAAAGGAGACATCATAATGAAGGTACGTGTTGGGTCGTAAGTATCCACGCAAACACACATCCAGTCAAAATAAGGCACTTGTCAAAGTATCCGAGCGTTTTCGGTCCCTTCTCATCAGGGATTATACAGGGAATGGCTCAAGTTGGAAAGACTAAAACTTATATAGCGTAAAGATATGAGATAACAACACTCGTGACAAGGTGGAAAATTATCAAGTTCAGCAGGACGCAAAACTCGAAGGAAATAATAATAGTGACAAGAACATAGTGAGCAAACTAAGTTACATTGTTAACACCTCGACGAGGAGTAACACCAAACAATTGTAGCGACAACACATTTTCTTTCTGTACGCAAAGTTCAGGATCTAACTTACGGATATACAAAGCTTCTAACACAGCCAGATGCAACGCACATCTACCACGTGACAATATTGAGAACACATTATCACTGTACAACTCACGACAATTGGTACGGGCTGACAGATGTTGCTTGATTGACGAAGTGCGATTCTTAGCTCCGTTGGGTGGTCACTATTATTATTTCCTTCGAGTTTTGTGTCGTGCTGAACTTGATAATTTTCCACCTTGTCACGAGTGTTGTTATCTCATATCTTTACGCTATAAGTTTTAGTCTTTCCAACTACAGTGCATTTCAAAACTATAGACGCGTAGGGTTTTTGAAATATTTCAAATTTGGCTGGAACTTTTTGAGAATAGTTTTCGGAATATTGCTCAGGATCGCTCCACAATTACTCTCATATAGTTTCTAAAGGATTGGATAACAGACGCCCAATTTGGAAATTTTTATGCACAAAGTGATCACAGATTTTATGTGGTATAGATGCTGGCATAACGGTTTTTGCCTAGGTACGCGTCTATAGTTTTGAAATGGACTGTAGAGCCATTCCCTGTATAATCCTTGATGAGAAGGGACCGAAAACGTTCGGATACTTTGACAAGTGCCTTATTTTGACTGGATGTGTGTTTGCGTGGATACTTACGACCCAACACGTACCTTCGTTATTAAAGTATTAGGGGCCGTCCGTAAATATCGATGTTTTTTTAGAGACGATATTGGTGCTTCTCTCCCTTGACCCCCCCCCCCCTCCCCCCAGAAGACGCATATGTACATCTAGATCATGGAATCAATATTTTTGGATGCTCATTTTTTCAAATCCTTGTTCAGACAGTGAAGACTGGAAACTCTTGTGGAGTTCGTCCGTGTTTGTTCGCACTGCCTCTACGTCTTGAAAAAGGTCTCCTGCAGGCATCGTTCGGCCGATTTCCACAATCAATAGCTCATTCTTTTGCTCTTGAAATTCGCCATGGGCGTCCAGCTTCCAATTTTTGATTTTGTTCTTGTGTCGCGAGTTTTAGCTCCGCGAACGGAAGCTGGTTTCACATTTCTTGTATAGCCATTTAGACGTCCGCGTGCAGGGATCGGCGAAACTTCAGATATTTACATCGATATTTTTCTGATGCTCGAAAAGACGCACATGGCTCAAACCCCCTCCCCCCCAGACGCACCAATATCGTCTCTAAAAAAACATCGATATTTACGGACGGCCCCTTATCCGCCTCCGACTTCTTGTAAAATAATAATAATAATAACTCGTGTCTTCTTGTGAGAGTCACTATGGCATGAGTGCTGAATCCTGACGCGCGGCTCGGAAGTCAGGTTTGACGCTACGTGTGTGCCACAACTACTTGCACAAGTCAACTCAGCACTAGACAGCAGCCGCACCTCTGCATCTAGCCGCTGGGCTCATCCTCACTCCTCAGCGGCCTCACAGGACTGGGATCTGAGTAGATCTAATACAAGTAGTGGTCTGCTCAGTCTGTACTGTAGTAGTGGTGCCAGTCGAAACCCATCTCTACTCCAGTTTTATTCACAACACCAATTGGGCCATATTGTGACATAATCATTCTGATTGAATTTTGTCGTACAGGGCTAGGGCCGGCCACTACCATGACTACGAGTCGCGCGCTTGTATGATGTAGAGTCTACTGACAGTACCGTTTCCAGCCAGGTTGTGCTGCATGCCGCATTCGGCCGCACTCTAGAGTCTAGTAGTTACGATGTTCGCCAGATTGAGCGACGAAACGACTCCAAAAGATCCAGGGCCCCGAATCCGCCTGAGCTGCAAGGGTCAAAGACCGCATACCTGTAAGCTGTTACTAGTACTTGAAATCAGGGAGTCGTAAAAGCCCCTGCTTGAAATCAGTGTTGCCTCATATGGCCGCTGCCCGTCCTTATCGGATATCTACCGTCTCCATCTTGAGCACACGATCTTGCGACGCCGACTCCGCCGAGTCCCAGATCGGACCACGCGTGTGCATGGCTCAGCATATGTGCGAGTACTTGGCGAGCTGTGGCTGTGTGTACACGTCCTGTTGAGTTCGTGGTTGTCTCTGTTCAAATTGTCGTCGTTTGTTTGAGAAGCAGCAAAATTGCAACAAACTACGCAAATAATACTAATAGGTTACCGGGAGTCTGGTGCATGAGCAGCTGGCGAATTTGAAGAGGAACGACTCGTCAACCGGGACCTAAATTGGCAAGGTATGTCCGTGACTGTGTTCTTGTTAAAGTATGTGATCGAAAATCAACTTTGCTAGCATCCATCCGTTGTAGCAAAGGTGCTGAGCTCGTACGTTGTAGACTGTCATGCAGTTCAGCGAGGCCACAGTCGCGTGTCGAGTAATGAATCTCAGATTTCCGTGCGTGGGTCACTCCTCTCGCCCGCACCACATAGACTCTTGACATATCTATTGCGGACAGTTATCGGCTGATGACAACATCTCCGACACACAGCACTCTGTCTTCCACACTTCCACACCAGTCGAAATGTGTAGAAAGTTGGGAATTCTGACGGGCGAACCCGTCCAACTCCGGCTTGCCATTTCGAATAAAATGTGTGTGTGTGTGTGTGTGTGTGTGTGTGTGTGTGTGTGTGTGTGTGTGTGTGTGGCGCGCTTCAATGGGGCAGTCGTCTGGAAATGCGTTCATGCTATCCACGCTGCATGTGAGGGATTAACTCCGTGCAAGACTTCCGCCATTAAGGACGAGAATGGAAACCTGTGCCAGTCGACTGAGGATCAATGCAAGCGGTTCCAGAGGCATTTCACATCTGTCCTGAACCCAGAGAGCTCGTACAACCCCGATATCATGGCTTGCGTTGAGCAGCGACCTGTAGTGTCGAGCCTTGAGGAACCACCAACCATGCATGAGATCTCCAAGGCCATTTCTCGACTTCGCAATGGCACCGCTGCTGGTTCATCGAGGATACAGCCAGAGTTGCTAAAGTTCGGTGGCGAGGAGCTCAACAACAAGCTCATGGAGCTGTTTGGAGATGTGTGGCGAGATAGCTGCGTTCCGCGGGAGTGGGCGGATGCTACCCTCATCCCCATTCCAAAGAAGGGAGATTTGTCGCAGTGCGACAATTGGCGGGGCATTGCGTTGCTGGATGTGGTCGGCAAGGTCTTGGCGAGTGTCCTTCAGAGAAGGCTGCAGGTATTCGCAGAGGAATTTCTCCCTGAGTCCCAGTGCGGGTTCCGGCGAGGGCGTGGCTGCTCTGACATGATCTTCACCGTCCGACAGCTCATGGAAAAGTCAATCGAACATCAGGCCAAGGGATTTTTTGTGTTTATCGACCTGAAGAAGGCCTATGATTCAGTGCCCAGGGGGTGTCTGTGGCAGGTCCTCGGCCGTGCGGGAGTACCAGAAAAGCTTATCAACATCATCCGGTCGTTCCACGACCCCATGTCAGCATCGGTGCAGTTCAACAACATATTATCAGACCCGTTCAGCATTGGCAATGGTCTTCGCCAGGGGTGCTCTATGGCGCCGGTCCTTTTTAATATCTTTATGTGGGCCGTGATGACCCAGTGGCAACACCGCGTCAGGAGAGTTGACGGGGTTGGCTTCGAGCTCCGCTCAGCATACAGCAGCGATTTATACCGTAAACCCCGCCGTGACGACCAACACCATTGCCTAACAGATTCCCAGTTTGCTGACGACTCTTGTTTATTCGCTACGACTCGGTCTGGAGCGGGGGCAGCATTGTGCTGTCTTCACGAGGTGGCGTCGGGATTCGGCTTGACCATCAGTGCAACGAAGACTCAGTTTGTAGTTGTTGGCCCCGGCATCACGCTTACTGACCGCGCTCCCCTCCAACTTGGTCAAGCGGAGGTGGAATGCGTACCGCATTTCAAATACCTCGGTTCTGTAGTGGACAGCGGTTGCCGTTCGTCTCGGGACATCGCCGCAAGGATTGCCCAAGCCTCCAGGGCCTGCGGTGCTCTTCGGAGGTCTGTATTCTCCAATCCACATCTGCTGATGCACACCAAGCGGTGCGTATTCAATGCTTGCGTTCTGTCCCTGCTGTTGTATGGCTCTGAGTGCTGGACGCCCCTTCAGCATGACCTGCAGAAGCTCTCAACCTTCAGCATGAGGTGCATCCGATCCATCCTCGGGGTCTCTCGAAGCCGGATGTGGGACGAACACATCACCAATGAAGAGCTACTGGTGCGCTGGGGAGACTCCGAGACGATTAAAGACAAAATTGCACATCGGCGGTTGGAGTGGTTGGGGCATGTGGCGCGGATGCCGGACAACCGCATCCCAAAACAGGTACTGTTTGGCTCCTTCTTGCAGCGTCGCCCAGCACATGGCCCACGCCGCAGATGGAAGGACTGTGCTGTCCGAGATCTACGTGCCCGTGGCGTGGAGGCATCATGGTATGATGTTGCATGTGAGTCTCGCGCGGAGTGGCGCAGCACCTACCAAGAGCCTGACAATGTGCCTGAGCCTCCGCCCCGAGTGGTATGTACGGTATGCGGACGGGATTTTGCACGGAAAGGAGACATGGCTCGGCATAAGTGTCTGGAGGAGCGTGCGCGGCCTGTGTCTGAGCAGCGGGGCGCCAGTCAGTGCGGGCGGTGTGGGCGGTGGCTGAGAAGCCGCGGTGGCTTGGTCCGGCATGTGTGTGCCTCAACGGTGGATGCCGCAGTGCCACCTGGAACTACCGGAGCGTCGGCACCGGCGGAGGGATGTTGTGCCGCGCATTGTGACAGGTGTGGTCGCTGCTTTCGCGGTGTCCGGGGACGGGGAAGGCATCGCTGTTCAAGGGTGGCTCATAGACCAACAGCAGCGGAGCGCTCAGCCTTCCAGCACGTGTGCATATGCGGCAAGCGGATGCGACTACCCGTGCACCTGGAGCGTCATCGAGCGTCGTGTCCTCTCTCTCTCTCTTCTCAAGTTTCCCAGTGATGGGATCACGTGACCCTTTTGCGGCAGTGACTCTACAGGACAGGACAGGTGTGTGTGTGTGTGTGTGTGTCAAGTTGCTATGTCTAACATAGCTGTTCGCTATCATCGCTTCCGCGATGGGCATGTCTGAGGTCTGATGTGTGTGTGTGTGTGTATGTGTGTGCACACGTCTTTCTTCTCTTTCTCAGACTCCTCCTGACTTTTCTTTCATTCTCCTGGGTGGTTACCAACAGCCAGTGCATGCCGAAGTATGTGGTGTGATGTGTGTGCGGAAAAAAATATGAAAAAGACCAAAACGTAGGGATTCACTGGCCAGAAAATGCCACTTCACAGCTGTGTGGTGTAGACCAGGCTGAATAGTGGCGGTCAATCATTCTGTCTTGCAAGCTGTTGAATGGTGCAATCCCAGCACAAGCTGCTATGGCTTCTGCTGTAGCATCGCTATCATCGCCTCCGGCAATGGGCGTCCAATGGTCCAATAGTGTGTGTGTGTGTGTGTGTGTGTGTGTGTGTGTGTGTGTGTGTGTGTGTGTGTGTGTGTACATGGTGTGTGTGTGTGTGTGTGTGAGAGAGAGAGAGAAAGAGAGAGTGTGTGCGCACGCGCGCACGTGTGTGTGTGTAAGTGTGTGTGTGTGTGTGTGTGTGTGTGGGAGTGTGTGTGTATGTGTGTGTGTGTGTGTGTGTGTGTGTGTGTGTGTGTGTGTGTGTGTGTGTGTGTGTGTGTGTGTGTGTGTGTGTGTGTGTGTGTGTGTGTGTGTGTGTGTGTGTGTGTGTGTGTGTGTGTGTGTGTGTGTGTGTGTGTGTGTGTGTGTGTGTGTGTGTGTGTGTGTGTGTGTGTGTGTGTGTGTGTGTGTGTGTGTGTGTGTGTGTGTGTGTGTGTGTGTGTGTGTGTGTGTGTGTGTGTGTGTGTGTGTGTGTGTGTGTGTGTGTGTGTGTGCATGTGTGTGGTACGCCCATCACCGGTGACAATGTACAAAGTGCGTTCACACGAGACTGAGCACCAGCTTTGCAGGTTCAGTACACACACACACACACACACACACACACACACACACACACACACACACACACACACACACACACACACACACACACACACACATACACACACACACCTTGACCTTGACCTTGATACACGTTGCGTGGATAGGTTACACGGTCCCCGTCAAGGGAGAGGGGTGGAAGAGGCTGAGGAGCAGCACTTCTGATGGCGCACTAGATGGTGACGTAGTCGGAACTTCCTTTGGCAAGGGCACTCAAACGGGAAGTCGGCCCTTTCCGACACTGTCCTTCGTTTCGTGCGGTCGCACTTGTGTCTGGCCAAGCCGCTGCTGGACTTGAAACTCTGGTGGCAGGTGCTGCACTGCGGAGTGACCGGGGTGCCGGGGTGCTCGATGTTGGGAGCAGGTCCGTGATCGCACCGATGGGTAGCCAATCCACGGGGCTACGGAACCAACGTTGGCAGAGACGACATTGGCAAGCGCCAGCCTGATTGCACACTGGTTTCTGTCGTTCTGCCAAGCATTTGTGACGCTTCTCATCTGATGGGCGAGAGAAGTAACGATCACATACTTGGCAATGGACATTGGGTGTGGGCGGTTCGGGCTCGAAACAGCGGTACATGCGGCGCCAGTCGGGGCGAGAATCTGCCAGATCGTACCATCCCTCCACAGCATTCAGGGCCTTCAGGTCTGCACTAATGCAGTCCTTCCAGCGTTTGCGTGGACCGCCATGTGGACAGCGGGATGGGAGCAGACCGAACAACAGAATCTTCGGGATGCGCTCTGGTGACATGCGAGCAACATGACCCAGCCACTCAAGTC
Organism: Sycon ciliatum; assembly: GCF_964019385.1. NCBI lineage: Eukaryota > Metazoa > Porifera > Calcarea > Leucosolenida > Sycettidae > Sycon > Sycon ciliatum. Next base: position 11,180,900 of record NC_088651.1, on the reverse strand, counting down.
GTCGCTGGCGAATCCGGACAGCAAGTGGGCGCTTGTCGCCCCACATTTCCAGCAACTGATCATTGCTGATCCGCTCTTGCCAGGCGTCTGTCTAACCTTGTTATGCCGAGAACGGTACGCAGACACTGCATGTAGAACGTGGAGAGCCTCCGGATGTCGGCTTGGAGGAGTACCCAGCACTCAGCTCCGTACAGCAGAATGGTGACAACGCACGCATTGAAGATATTCTTCTTGGTGCGGACGGACAGATGGTGGTTGTTGAAAACTGGCTGCCGCAGGGAGCCAAACGCACGGGAGGCAGCCGCAATTCTGGAGGAGATGTCAATCGAACACCGGCCAGACGTATCGATCATCGACCCAAGGTAGCGAAACTCCGTTACGCACTCGATCTGGTTCGAACCAACACAAACAGGGGCGGGGTCCGCATCAGAAATGTCTCTGCCGATCACCATGAACTTGGTCTTGGAGAGACTAACTGTCAGTCCAAACTCGGAGGCGACTTCATCGAATGTCACTGCAGCTCGCTCGAGCCCGGATCGAGATGTCGCAAACAGTGTGGAATCATCCGCAAACTGGCATTCAGTTACGGTGTCTGACACTGCTGTGCGACGAGGCTTCTGCATTAGCTGACCATTGATGTTGTAGCGGATATCGACACCGAAGCCATCCACGCCTTCCATCCGCTGCGTATGAAAGACAACAGCCATGTACAGGTTGAAAAGGACCGGTGCCATGGAGCAGCCCTGGCGCAGGCCATTCTGTACCTCTAGCGGGTCCAACAGCCGACCATCAATGTGTAGACACGTCTCCATGTCCTTATGGAATGCTCTGATAATGCTGACCAGTTTCTCCGGTACACCGAGACGGAGGAGAACAGCCCAAAGCGCGGCACGGGGGACGCTGTCGTATGCCTTCTTCAGGTCGATGAACAGTAAGAAGGCTCTGTCATGATGTTCCAAGACCTTCTCGCTGATCTGGCGTACAGAGAAGATCATATCAGTGCAGGATCTAGCGCGATGAAATCCACACTGGGAATCAGGAAGGACTTCTTCAGCCACTGTCTGCAGCCGGGTTTGGACAATGCGAGCGACCACCTTGCCGACCACATCCAGCAGAGCAATTCCTCGCCAGTTGTCACAAAGTGACAAGTCACCCTTCTTCGGAAGAGGGACCAGGACAGAATTTACCCAGTCTTGCGGGACTCGTTCTTCTTCTCACACGGTGGCCAGCAAGTTGGTGAGCGAACAGTTGAAGGTGTCGCCGCCAGCCTTGACCAGCTCTGGAATAATGCCTGAGCTGCCGGCTGCTTTGCCATTTTGGAGTTGCGCGATGGCTTTGGTCACTTCAGCTAACTGTGGTGGGATTGCAAGATCATCCTGGCTCTCCAGCTGTAGCAAGAGCGCAAGGACACGGGGTCGGCACAGCTACGAATGTTCAGGACACCTTTGAAGTAACCACACCACCTTGTCGCACGTTCCTCCTCTGTGGTGCACACACAACCGTGTTCATCCTTGATGGCCTGCACCTTAGCTGGGGCAAGGCCAAGAGTAGCACGCTGAATATCACGAATACATTTCCAGACCGTTGCGCCATTGAAGCGTGCTCGCTCCGCCTCCGCAGCTTTCTCCTCTAGCCACTGTGTTTTCGCACGGCGTATGGCAGAACGGGAGGCATTGCGCACTGATCTAAATTCACGGGCAAACTGATCGTCCTGGGGACCATGGGCAATCCATGCTGCATAGGCATCATTTCTACGCTTCAGCAGTGGTTCAGCAGTGGTTCAGCAGTGGTTCAGCAGTGGTTCAGCAGTGCTTCAGCAGTGGTTCAGCAGTGCTTCAGCAGTGCTTCAGCAGTGGTTCAGCAGTGGTTCAGCAGTGGTTCAGCAGTGGTTCAGCAGTGGTTCAGCAGTGGTTCAGCAGTGGTTCAGCAGTGGTTCAGCAGTGGTTCAGCAGTGGTTCAGCAGTGGTTCAGCAGTGGTTCAGCAGTGGTTCAGCAGTGCTTCAGCAGTGGTTCAGCAGTGCTTCAGCAGTGCTTCAGCAGTGGTTCAGCAGTGGTTCAGCAGTGGTTCAGCAGTGCTTCAGCAGTGGTTCAGCAGTGCTTCAGCAGTGGTTCAGCAGTGGTTCAGCAGTGGTTCAGCAGTGGTTCAGCAGTGCTTCAGCAGTGGTTCAGCAGTGCTTCAGCAGTGGTTCAGCAGTGGTTCAGCAGTGGTTCAGCAGTGGTTCAGCAGTGGTTCAGCAGTGCTTCAGCAGTGGTTCAGCAGTGGTTCAGCAGTGGTTCAGCAGTGGTTCAGCAGTGCTTCAGCAGTGGTTCAGCAGTGGTTCAGCAGTGGTTCAGCAGTGGTTCAGCAGTGGGTCCAGGGTGTCACTACTGTCAATGTACCAGTCCGGTTGGGGGCGACTTCGTCGTCCCAGGACAGTGTCACCAGTTGTCATCAAGGCATCACGAAGCACATTCCACTGTTCATCAAGACTAGCGCCATCGTCAGGCGATGAGTCAGCAAGAGAACACACACACGCACACACACACGCACACGCACACACACACACACACACACACACACACACACACACACACACACACACACACACACACACACACACACACACACACACACACATTTTCTCTTATAGCAATGATAGCGAACAAGATCTGAATGAGACAGATCAAGACTTGCACAAGATAACTGTCTAATCCACACAACTGGCGAAGCCATGTGAATCGACCACCAATGCACGCCTGGTCTACACCACACGGAGTACATCGGCGTAAAACGGCCAAGACAGTTACCTATGCACACCCTACACTTGCTGGGGTAACCAGTATAGACAGCACGCTGCTTTGATAGAAGCAGAAACTAGATGCACTGGTACCTTGAAGTGAGATGGGAGTTACTTTACCAACCAGCCTCGGCTACTGAGTATTGGGAACCCAGAGTCAAAAGACATACCAACAACCTCAGCCATACACACACACACACACACACACACACACACACACACGCACAAGGACACCCCCCCCCCCCCATACACCATTGACCATTTGACACCCATCGTCGGAGCCGATGATAGCAATTCTACAGCAGAAGTTACAGTCAGACCTTGTATATCCGCACACATTGTTTTCCACAAAGATATCCAGATAGGCGAGGGAACCGGATAATCGAACACAAATACTGAATGTATGGAAGGCATATGCTGTAAATCGGTAACCAACGAGTTTCTTCCGGATGGCGAGGGATCCGGACAAAAGAGGACCAAATAAGCGAGGCCTGACTGTGTAGCAAGTTGTGGTGCCCCATACACACACGCACACATGCACACACGCACACACATCACCACCACCATGCTCTAATAGTAGATAATAATTATTATCGTAGTGCATCGCGTATTTCAACGTTGCTAGGCTGCTTCTGCTTGTGTCTGCAGATGTTGAAGCTACTGATTACTTGCTTGATCCTGGCGCGGGCCGATAGTTCCTCAGTAACCCTTGCTAAACAGCCACCGTCATGTGGTAATAGCAGCTGGCGTGAGCAGGCGAGTCGTGTCTGCACTAGCGTCCATGTTGCAGGCAAAGGGTTACAGCGACTCTGCAGCAACCAGCATCTTCAGGGGATTGTGGACGTGCCGAAAAATAGAAATACCCCCGTCCGCACTTACCACCTGTAAGTTATAGGGTCCCAGCTGTGCATACTGGCATGCTGCCGTATATACTGGTATACAATACAAAAATAAAATAAAATAAATATTGGCATACTGGCATACTGTGCAAACACCGTAAACCTTAGCTTACCTTTGCATGTCCTACCCCGTTTGTCTGTTTGTCCTAGTCTTCTGTCCCACTTTACTGTTATCCCACATCATCAGTAGGAACGTGTGCTTTAACCTATTTAGGGCATCATCAGGGCCCTGATGATGCCCAGTGGGCGAAATATTGGCAAAGTTATTTATTTGGTGCAGCTGAGAGCCTGTTGCCGGAATGGCGGTGTTTTCAAGTAAAACAAGAATAAATAACAATAATAATAACCGAGCTCAAATATTCAGCTGCCTTTTCGGTCTCCTTGCTCGTATTGAGCTCAAATTTTCTGTGAGGACTCACAGGATCCACTACCATCATTTGAATCTAGTTTCCATGGCAGCAGGTAGCGCAAAAATGATCCACAATGGAAAATACGCATTCTACAGACTGCGCAAAAAATCGAGTTGAAATTTGCCGTGTCGAGTCGCATATCTCAACAACCAGAAGTCGTATCGCTTCGGCGATTGTTTCTTTCGCCAGCTGAGAGTTTTCTCTTGCAGATACGACCAAGTATTGACTGAGTTACGATAGTTTGAACAAGTCACTATGGACTCAACACGGACCCAACGACTATGAGATGCAGGTTCACTGTACAGTGCACAGTGCATCGTACTAGTACGACGGCCGTGGGGCATGCAACTCATGTGCATCATACTAGTACGGCGCTCGCGCTAAAGAGGTTAAACTAAAAAATACTTGATCTACATTTAAACTCAGATACTGAGCCAGTAATAAATGTAGAAAAGAGAAGAAACACATGAGAACGAGTTATGCAGCAACTATCCTTTCTGACTGTTTATGATCTTGTTACAGTCGTGGACAGTTGCTGCATAACTCGTTCTCATGTGTTTCTTCTCTTTTTTTACAAATACTTGGTCCTTATTTATTTTAAGTAAAAGTGGGGAGGCTTCCTGCAGTTTCATAAACAGTTTTAAGAGTAGATCCCACACGCTCTCTTCCATTAACACTGCAAAAGTCAAACCCATTTCACAATAATTATTCCAACGTTTCGGCAAATTGCCTTCATCAGGTTTTTTATTTTCTATAAAATATACTGGTTGGTATACTGGTGTACTTTTCAAAACGGGTTTATTCAAACAATACAACTTGGAAAGAAGGAAGAAAACCAAAGATGCAAGGGATGAAACTCGACGATGAAATCAAAATGAAAATTTGAAAAGTCTAATCCAAAGAAACTCTAGGCAGATGTAACAAGGTTGTGTAAAAGATTCAACTCAATCCCTAGACGAGTGCTTTGAAAGATGTGAAGTGTGCATGAATGATGTTTGCTGAGAACAACAAAATAAAAATATGAATAGAAAATAAATAGAAGTAAAAAGGAAAACAAAAACAAAACGCCACAGTAATCCAGAAAAACAAAAGAAGCTACACAAAGTCACAAAACGACCAACAGAGAAAAATTTGGAGAATGGAAAACAAAGTCTACCACAAATCGCACACAAGCACGCTAACATCTAAACTATCATACCAGAAACTACTGAAAAAGCTCCAAAAGGACTCAAAAAGCTCCAAAAGGACTCAAAAAGACACAGCAAGAAAACATAGAGTCAATGACAAGACATAATTCATTAATGTGGCCGGTGAGCTAAAGCACCACACTCCGTGACAAAAATATGTCTCGGCTGGCACCTGATCCACCGCGTTGGTGAGACGCCCGTGAGCCCCGGAAGCAAGTTATCTGCCACCGCACGAGAGATAGACTGATCCTGTACCGTAAATGACGGATTATGGGATACTGGTATATTGGGTATGCTGGTCTAGGCTATGTTGTGGTTCATTGCTCTGCTGATATCTACTGCCATTGACAAGTCACACACACACACACACACACACACACATCCCTGGTGTATACAGTGAGATGTTAGCATTTCTCTCCTGGTCGTGTAATACTGAGATGTTCCGATTGGAATTCGACGGGTTGACCGGGGCTGGCACCCTGCCACTAGTGACTACTTCTGTTGTAACTGACTTGATTCACCTGCTCCCAGCCCCATGCCATCTCCATACTTATACAATGGATGATGATAATTACACCATGCCATGTACAATATACAATGTAATTGATTTTTTATCGTCAGATTTCCCGAGAAATCGGGGCGGACCGGAGGTTTTTAATTCTATTTTTTATTATGCATGTGGTTGTAGGGTAGGTGTTCGCAACCCCAGACATTGGGTTTTAAGCCATTTTGGCGCAGTGTAAGATAAATCCATGTGATGCAGATGAATCGTCAGCCATGAATACTTAACGTCTTGCAAGACAATTTTGAGGATTCTAATAATGAAAAGTACTTTTAAAGTGCAACAACCAACGTTACGTAGAAAATACGCAGGAAATCAGGCAGCTGATGATCAGTTTCACTTTTCAGGCCCGTATCAACTAAGTTATGGTTCAGTCTGTGGACTTGACCTGCGAAAATCTACGGCCATGCTGATTAGAGGCTGTAGACCGCAGTACATACAGTACATTTACCAGTACTAAAAAAATAAAATAATTCAGCCGGGAGGGTGAAAAGTTGGGGCGGGCGCGGACGATAAACAATCCTTTTTTTACTTGGCCTTATGGAAGACTGCTTATTACAAGACGATTGCAGAAACACAACTAGACATGACTAACTCAAGACGACGACTGCTCTTCACACCACGGCAGCACGCGCATGCACCGACACCACGTACACACGACGTGCACAAGATGACGTACTACAGCACATCCACGGTAGTTCCCGCAGACGGTGTAGACATTGACCAGCAGCACTCGCGGCTGGAAGGCCAGCGCCCCGTCACTTCTCAACCAATATCACGCCACTCTTATGTATGGTGTGGTATTTTTATTTTTATTCACCAATCGAACAGGCATATCTGCCTTCTTGCCGGAATGGCCAGAGCCAACCATGGCTCCTACTAATTGATGAATATGATAATGTAAAGCAAAAGAAAGCAAAAAATGGGGTAGTGCCTTTCCTCTCTTGCGTTACGCAGAGCTCACTAGCTGATCAGTTTGAGCAATCGCGCAGAGTACGTTCGGACCTGATTTAAATCGGATTTTGGCAAATTTTAGTGTCGTTTCCACCAGGTTCGGCCTCATTTTCTCTATGCTGCGCTGATGAGTCCACAAAGGACGAAGTGGTTCTGTCTGCAGCTTGAATATTGCAGGCAAGTTGTACAAAACCAGGGATAAACATTATGCTGATGTCATTGAGGTGCGGATTGTGCATGCTTTTTTCAACTTGGTATAGCATGTGAGTGTCATTTGAACAAATTAAACCACTCTGATCTCTGGTGCTAAACCACTCTGATGGTTGCAAGTATCGTGGACGTTTCTCAATTAGTTGGTGACCGTAATTTTCAAGTGAAAAATAGTTTTTCCTTGACCTCACTAAGTTCCTCTCCTTTTGATTCCTCTTTCCTTATCGCCTTCCTCTTCTCTGCCCTTCCGCTTCCCTGCCCTTCCTCTTCTCTGCCCTTCCTCTTCTCTGCCCTTCTGCTTCCCTGCCCTTCCTCTTCTCTGCCCTTCCTCTTCTCTGCCCTTCCGCTTCCCTGCCCTTCCTCTTCTCTGCCCTTCCTCTTCTCTGCCCTTCCTCTTCTCTGCCCTTCCTCTTCTCTGCCCTTCCTCTTCTCTGCCCTTCCGCTTCCCTGCCCTTCCTCTTCTCTGCCCTTCTTCTTCTCTGCCCTTCCGCTTCCCTGCCCTTCCTCTTCTCTGCCCTTCCTCTTCTCTACCCTTCCTCTTCTCTACCCTTCCTCTTCTCTGCTCTTTCTCCTCTCTGCCCTTCCTCTTCTCTGCCCTTCCTCTTCTCTGCCCTTCCTCTTCTCTACCCTTCCTCTTCTCTGCCCTTCCTCTTCTCTGCCCTTTCTCTTCTCTGCCCTTCCTCTCCTCTGCCCTTCCTCTTCTCTATCCTTCCTCTTCTTTACCCTTCCTCTTCCCTGCCCTTCCTCTTCCCTGCCCTTCCGCTTCTCTGCCCTTCCCCTTTTCTGCCCTTCCTCTTCCCTGCCCTTCCTCTTCTCTACCCTTCCTCTTCTCTGCCCTTCCTCTTCTCTGCCCTTCCTCTTCTCTGCCCTTCCTCTTCTCTGCCCTTCCTCTTCTCTACCCTTCCTCTTCTCTGCCCTTCCTCTTCCCTGCCCTTCCTCTTCTCTACCCTTCCTCTTCTCTGCCCTTCCTCTTCCCTGCCCTTCCTCTTCTCTACCCCTCCTCTTCTCTACCCTTCCTCTTATCTGCCCTTTCTCTTCTCTGCCCTTCCTCTTCTCTGCCCTTCCTCTTCCCTGCCCTTCCTCTTCTCTACCCTTCCTCTTCTCTGCCCTTCCTCTTCTCTACCCTTCTTCTGCCCTGCCCTTCCTCTTCTCTACCCTTCCTCTTCTCTGCCCTTCCTCTTCTCTGCCCTTCCTCTTCTCTGCCTTTCCTCTTCTCTACCCTTCCTCTTCTCTGCCCTTCCTCTTCCCTGCCCTTCCTCTTCTCTGCCCTTTCTCTCTTTCGATTCTGACCTACTTGTTTCTGTTCTCACCTCCCTCTCTTCTCGACTCCCCCATTTCTTCCCTCCCTGCTTCCCTACTCCTCTTTCTGTTCTTTACTGTGTTCAACAGGAATATGAGCTACAATGACGTAACCTGCTTCACCAGAAAGAGCATACTGCGGCTTGGCAGGTCTTTGAAAGTTTTGTAAGTCAGGAGAGTGGGGCATCACAGGGAGGTAGGGAGGGGGGGGGGGATCCAGGAGGGGTTCCAGGGGTTCCGCGGAACTAAATGTACTACTGGTAACCATATGCGGGTCCATGTATATAATATCAGCTATTTACTTTTGACTATACTGGAACCCCATGAAAAGATCGTTGGATCCGCCGCTGGGGGGGGGGGGGAGGTGTACTAATACCTGCAAGTGCTGAGAGTACCGATTCTGGATTGCCAGGGCAAAATCTCGGGATTTGCCTTGGTTTTTCGGGATATGTCATATTTTCCAAAAATTCCATTTTCAACTTTTTGAAATGATGACACCAAATATTTGCGACATTATCAGTAACATGGGAAATTGTGTGCACAAGTTATGCGATCGAGTCCACCAACTGAACCAGATTTTGAACAGTCAGACGTGCACAATCTAGCACAAAACTGACAGGCAGTATTGAGACATTCCACGGCATGAATGATCTTGCCGTCCCGTCATCCTCCCAGGCCAGAAATCCATGAAGCCTTGGAATGTAGCTTGTGCTCGGCTCAATGGCGCTGGCCTTCCCCTCTTTGGAATTAGCACTAATATCCATGAACCTTCCAAGTTGGAAGGCCGGTGGTTAGCGCTATCGAGCAATGCTCAAGCTGACTTTCATGCCGTGGAATGTCTCAGTACTCCCTGTCAGTTTTGTGCTAGATTGTGCACGTCTGACTGTTCAAAATCTGATTTAGTTGGTGGACTCAATTGCATAGCCTGTGCTCACAATTTCCCATGTTACAAATATTTCCTTGGCTCACCATCTGAGTTCTTACGACATTATCAGTAATTACAATTGTATATAATCATACTCATCACATTATACGCAAGCAAGTTCAGGACTCAAAACAGAGGTTTTTCAGCGACTGTTCATGGACAGAGTACTCAGAGATCCACTAGTACTACAGCTATCGCAGTGCAGGATCAATTTTAAAAGGACAACTAGACAAGTCACTTGAAATGCTCCAAGAACAATACCACGACTTGTTTCGTGTACAGGGATTTTCGGGGTAATCGGCAGGAATTTCGGGATCACGGAGTTGAGCCAAAAATGCGGGATATTCGGGATACTTGGCAGGAATGTGTACACCAAGGGAAAATTGGATTCTTCGGCCAACAGGGCAAGTTTTAGTTAAAAAAATAATAATTAATGCTAGTAGTACAACCATGGTCATACTGATCGTTCTGTGTGTGACAGCCGTGCAAGTCATGAGCTCTGCACTGCCTGGCTGCCGTTTCTTGTGGTCGGCTGGGTTTCCATCATGGACGTTTTTTCTTGTGGTCGGCTGGGTTTCCATCATGGACGTTTTTTCACTACTTTAAAATGGCTAGTTTTAGCGCCGGTTATATTTCAGCGATTTTCACGAAAGGAGTGTTTTCGCTTAAGTTTTGCTGCGCCGATCGAAATTTTGCATGTACAGTCAATTTCGCTTATAACGACACTCGGCGGGGCATCAGAAAAGTGTCCTTATTCGCGAAGTGTCGTTATACCCGAAGTCTCACTATTATGTGTTACAGTTGGAAGAGACTTTGCTCTGGGGATGGAAATGCTGTCGTTATTCGCGAATTGTCGTTATATCCGCAGTCGTTATTAGCAAAGTTGACTGTACCGTAAAGTCCGCTGCAAACGCCCACCCCATTTTTGCAAGATCTGCTGGCCTGTACACACTGACCCCATGCACTGTCATCCCTACTGTACACAAGTGCATCTCCATTTTCACACCGTAGCAGGAAGAGCACTTTGCTACGATAAACTATGTCCATTTTCCTGGTTTCAAAATCTCTTTGTGCACTAGCCACGAGCTAGCTCGTAGTGATTTTATAATGATGGTTGTTTTATTTCGCACATCCGAACGGGTTTTCTTCCGAATAACAAGGTAGCGAAGAACAGAGTATCGAAGGAACCAAATACCGTATTTTACCGGTTGTAAGTCGACCCCGGTTATAGGTCGACCCCCAAATCCGGAGGTCTCAATTCTGCGTTTTAAAGTTTTCATCCAACGCAGCACTACTAACCACTCCCTGCTACTAACACATCAACAAATCATGTAAACATTCCTTATTGGAGACTATAACTTCCGAATCTTTGAAAAAAGCCAATAAACTGGCAAAAATGTGTACACATGGTGCTCTCGTGCATGCAGTGCACGTCATTTTTTGTAAGATACTGATAGTTCCCGGTTATAAGTCGAATCCCGGTTGTAAGTCGACCCCCACCCTTTCTCCTTCTATTTTTAGTCGTGAAAGGTCGACTTACAACCGGAAAAATACGGTACACTTCTGACAGTGTTTCAAGCCATCATTTCGAGATCACACAACGCCCAAAGGCAAATGTTTTTCTTGGGCACTTCGGAGTTTTCAACAAGTTAGCAGCGACGGTGTAGGTGTAGCTTCTGTGACATACCCTGTTCGACTTGCAACTGCAATATTGGGACCAGTCAAGCCGTTGACTGACGCTTCATCAGAACAATAACTGTTCCTGACAGCGCGACATCGTGGCACTGCACAAATTTCTACGGCATTACTCGTACCACATGGAGAACGAACTACCACAAAGACGACACATTATCGACTGAAAGGAAATCTCGACAGAAGTTATTTCTTTGCAGGAAGATAATGACAATCGCTTTTGCACAGCCTAGCCTCCTGGTAGGACATCGGCAGTTTGTAGGCATTACAGTCGTTCTCGTACGCATTCGACCTTCATGCCAGTTGTTTACAACTACGACCTGAGAAAGACGAAAATAGTATGGACCCGCTGGGGTGGGCGTTTGCTGCTGGGGTGGGCGTTTTCTCCGGACTTTACGCTACTAGTCATCTTCTTTTCATCAATTTGGATCGCAAAAGTTATTTATCACAAATCGGTCCTGATTCGAAAACGCCAAAAATTTTACCCACTAAAATTAGCCACTCTACAGTAACTGGTGGCTCCTTGTCTTTTTGAACTCTGGACAAAAGAAAGTGCTGGGCATCTCCAAGACAATGTATTAGGAGACAGAATGACAACTGCTCCGCTGTGCATCATCTGATGGTTCTGTGGTATTCCGTAAAAAAATTAATAAAATTAAAGGCACTGCACTATTTAAGACACGGCACTACACTGAGGAAATTTGTAACGCGCATAATGGACGGTTTACAGTATTGATTCTTAAATGACACAGTCTAATTCGATCTACCGCAACATGTGCTCTTCTCTGCCCACTCCCCGCGTGCAGGGATTTGTCACACAATCGACTCTCCACCTTGCCAGATAACTTAACATACCACCTGAATCATACTACTCACTGGTAAGGAGTTTTCGTTGTGCCTGGTGTTTTTCATCAACTTTGCCTTCTGCGAACTGTGTTGCCTACCGTTCCATCCACTGACTGCAATTGACTGAGCGAAGTAAATGCAATGCAGTGAAAGTTGATAGAGACGATCGCTAAAGAGACCCTCCAAATGTGGTGCCTTTATTATAATTATGATTAAGGCACCACATTTCGAGGGTCTCTTTAGCGAGTGTCTCTATCAACTTTCACTGCATTGCATTCACTTCGCGCAGTCAATTGAATTCCCCAAAGGCAGAAGCCTAAACCAAGGGGGTCTCCGAGAATTACTATCGTTGTGATATACATTAGGAAGGGTTTTAGAAAAAAGGGCCAGTGCATGCGAAAACTTGTCTTCGGGGGAAACCGATTTCTTTCAGAATTTTGAGAAAATCGCTCGGAAAGAAGAGTTATATTTTTTTGTGGCTCGATCGCGGATCTTGATCTCAAGACGACAAGAGAAGCGACAAGCGATCATCATGGACGTGGCGGCGCAGGAGGAGTTGGAAGTAGCACTTGAGGAAGGGCCTCTGAGTAGACACACTCGTGGCAGACGCCGAGCAGCACGCCGGTTGAGCTGTACCGCTCGCGTGATTATCGTCGGCGCGTCCGAAGAGATCGGCAAGGTTTATTATCGAGGAGGAAGACGACAATTTATTTGGCGAGTCGTGAGTCGGAGCAGTCGGCAACTAGCAGCTGTTCTGCTCACAGTGACTTTGACGAAGCCCCAGCTAAGCGTCCGGGAGTGAAAGACTCCTGTGTTGAGGTTGAAGGCGAGTCGAGAGCGGATGAATTAGGCGGAGATTCTGTGGCCTCTGCAAGCGACGATGAGCAGGACGCGCTTCAGAGCATTGCCGCTGTGGACTCACTGATTCTTGAAGGCTGTGGCTGTGTTCGGAACTACCATTTCAGCAGCTTCTCGTCGAGCGCAATCCTCCATTACGACGACTAAATCTCGGCGATGAAATCGAAAGACCTCGGCCTTTTTTTATATTTGTGTGCTGGCTGCGCTGCACGCGTGACGATCCTGTCGACTGTCGTGCATCAGTCGACAGCTTCCGCAACGGAAAGGACGCGCATCACGTTTGGATACACTGTGATGGGACACATCGTGTGACGAACCGCGTTTATGCAGCTCCATGATTGTGGTTGGCAGAACATGACTGTGCAAGTGGACAAGGAGAACAATAGCTGTCATCCTGGTGCACATGGAAAGCTGGCAATGTGCCTTGGAATAAATTTACTGCAGAAGTGGGAGACAGAGCGCAGCAGTTTATTCTGAACAGACTGAACTACAGCTTAGTGTTCAGCCTCCCTTTGTCTGCTGCACCAAGAGGGAGAGGTGAGGAATCTCCCATGAAACTTACCTACATAGTACATCCGTCGCCTACAAGTTTGTCCTTTCGGAACATGTCGAGCAGTCTGGTGAAGCGCAAACCCTGGGTTACCGTATTTTGTTTGTATCTGTGGACTAAGAAGTGCAAGTCCATCGATTTCATGACGCAACAGATGGATGTGTTCAACAAGTGTGAGCTGCTCCAGGACGATATTTTGTTCTCCTCGTGCAGAGGATGAAAAGAAGTCTGCAACGGAACCACTCCGTGACCATGTTGTCTTTGCACAAAAAGAACGCGAGTTCTTGTTAGGTCAACGCTGCAAGAATTTGCTGGACAATGTTGCCCGTTTTGTCTGGATAACAAGGCAGCCTTCATTGAATGTCTTGGCCAATACTAAAGGCTCATACGCAAAACTGTTGCTGCTAATAATGCATCGTGCATCGTGCTGCTAATAATGCATTAAACAAGGCATATTCCATGTTGGACAATGCCATAGAAATCATGGTCTCTATGTACTTTCAAATGTGATATCCAGCTTTATCTTCCACAGAGTTGTTCTCTAGACCCCTGTGATTGATTTGCAAGAAAGAAAAAAATTTCCAAAAATTTGCCCTTAGACACGGTATTGCATGCACTGGCCCAAATATGAAAAAAGCTGTGTGCAAATTCAGGTTGTCAGAAACCGTCGAGGATGAAGTCTATGTCAGTGGGCACAGGACTTTTAAAACCTGCCAGCTAAGTTACTCCACTATTACAGATTGTCTCCTTTTCCAAGTACGGTTGGTTTGGAGAAGTGGAGATGACATCCATTGGTTCAGGTTCATTGGTCCTCAGCCTGGGGTCAGGTGCTCGCCTCATGAGGGTGGTCGCGTCTTGAGGGTGGTTGCCTCATGAGGGTGGTCGCCTCATGAGGGTGGTCGCCTCATGAGGGTGGTCGCCTCATGAGGGTGGTCGCCTCATGAGGGTGGTCGCCTCATGAGGGTGGTCACCTCATGAGGGTGGTCGCCTCATGAGGGTGGTCGCCTCATTAGGGTGGTTGCCTCATGAGGGTGGTTGCCTCATGAGGGTGTTCGCCTCATGAGGGTGGTCGCCTCATGAGGGTGGTCGCTTCATGAGGGTGGTCGCCTCATGAGGGTGGTCACCTCATGAGGGTGGTCGCCTCATGAGGGTGGTTGCCTCATGAGGGTGGTCGCCTCATGAGGGTGGTTGCCTCATGAGGGTGGTTGCCTCATGAGGGTGGTCACCTGATGAGGGTGGTCACCTCATGAGGGTGGTCGCCTTGACAGGTGTTACTGGACAGTGAAACCTGTCAAGGCGACCACCCCTTGGGGCCAGAGAAAGCGATCTTTAGTGGCAGGTGGTCCTTAGAGGTTTGCACCGCACAACCATATATGAATGTGAGACCGTCCATGCCTGGCGAAGTGGTCTGTAGTACCAGGCCGGTCGCTAGTCACGGTGGTCTTTAGTCACAGGTTTTACTGTGTATCACATTCTGATCTCCATTGCACATTGTTGCATAGCTGCCAGTCTCCACATCATGATTTTTGTACAGCACAAGTGTTTCATGCTGACAGCAAAGGTTGTATTTCATCGGGTGTGTTGTACGTGCGTGTTTGTGTGCGTGCATGTGTGTGTGTGTGTGTGTGTGTGTGTGTGTGTGTGTGTGTGTGTGTGTGTGTGTGTGCATGTCTGTGTATGTGTATGTGCATGTGTGTGTGTGTATTTGTGTGTGTATTTGTGTGTGCGTGTCTATGTGTGTATGCGCGTGCGTGGTGCGCGTATGTGTGTGCGTCGTGCGCGTATGTGTGTGTGTGTGTGTGTGTGTGTGTGTGTGTGTGTGTGTGTGTGTGTGTGTGTGTGTGTGTGTGTGTGTGTGTGTGTGTGTGTGTGTGCGCGCGTATGTGTGTGTGTGTGTGTGTGTGTGTGTGTGTGTGTGTGTGTGTGTGTGTGTGTGTGTGTGTGCGTGTGTGCATGTGTGTGTCTGTGTGTCTGTGTGTGTATACTTCCAGGTACTTTTCCTATAACAATATCTCAAACATAAGCTCCACCGCCTTCGCAATCTCCAGGGAGAGGGTCAGGAGGATGCAGATGGTGTGAGTAGTAAAATTACAATTCTCAATGTGAAGAGCGTAACATGCTGGGGATCTTGTTAGTACAGGAGAGCATGGCGAATCTAGCGTGCCACTGCCACCGAGTCCAAGAGAACCAACGTAGTCTTGGAGTGCGAGTACATGAGTTGACTTCTTGCCAGGTTTGCTGGGCATCAATGAGCAGCTTGGCTTCGGTACAATGCTAGACGTGAAAGACCAATAACCAAAAAAAGACTTCTAGACGTTAAAAAAAGCACTTCTAGACGTTGGTACATTTCGAGGTGTTGGTAGTCGTCTGCGTAAAAAAAACACTTCTAGATGTAAAAGAGCACTCCTCGATGTAAAAAAAAGCACTTCTAGGTGTCGGTACATTGTCCATACAATGCCAGGTGTCGGTCCGCTGGTCAGTGTTGGTACACCTAGCAAAGGCAGGGCAATGTGACATGTGTTGCATCTATATGGGCCAGCTGTGTTGGCATGTACATAGCATTAGTATGTAGAAGTGACCGGCGGAAGCAGTTTTTGATTTGGCCGACCACACAAGACCCTAGCCTTACATACAATTTGTGTATGATATGGAGGGTATACACATGACTTACATACAATTTGTGTATGATATGGAGGGTATACACATGACCTCCTCAGCAGTAAACACACGTTAGTGGGAAGAGGGTTGGTAGTGCCATGGCCTGGCCAACCGGACCGGTTCGGCCGGGCCTGAGGCAGGAGTGACCGATAGGCGTACATCTCAAGGGCCTAGCTCGAACATCTGCGGTGTGGCGATAGTGTGCCAGAGCATGCCCGTGGTGTGGTGATCACGTACCACCGGCACCCTCAGAGCCTCCATTTTGCCCTTTTTTCCCGATGTAGTACATATGACGGCTATTCTCTGGTGTGTTGACCAGACCGCACTGACCATGCACGAGCCACGCGCCTACAGTCCATTCATCGGAAACAGTCCCGCTGGCTTTTGAAAGTCCGATTTGGGCCGAATGGAGGATCAAAAACCCACTTTAAATCTCAAAAATCTGGGTTTGGGATCTGCTTCTCCATACATTTTGCCATTGCATATCTGTCCTAATTTTGTAAAACCTGGCTCAATATCTATTTCCCTGTTCTTTGACTTTTCTGGCCTCAAATGTGGCAAGGAGTAATTACACGGGTCACACAATGCAGGGTGTAATGTTGTTTTGCAATATCTACAACTATGTGCGGGAGACACCAAAAAGTCATGGTGCCAGTTTCCAATGAATGGATTGTAGATCTGGCTCCAGAACTGCGATGCCATCGAGGTTGTCCTTGCTTGTCCGTTTGCACAGTGGGGGGGGGATAGCCGGTTCATCATAGCATAGCTGGTTTGTCGTCATGTCAAAGTGCAAATTGCAGTATGGATCTGGGTACGAGCAAACCACATCAAGTTCAGGTCACGCAAGACTCCAGTTCCCTTCATGGGGCTAGGTGCCTGACATTCCAAGGCTATGATGCGAACATGACAAGCAGATTCGAATTGAATAGGGAAACATCCCAGACACAAGTAGTTTCACAGAACACATATTTTGATTTGCTAGCGAATAGCATCATTATGTTTTATCGTCTGATGAGTTTTGGCACTGTATTTTGTTCCCGTAACACATCATTGAATGTATAGTTTAATCATTGTTCAGCATGGTTACTCTTCAGTCACGACTTTCCACTGATGAATGTGACCGAAGAAAATTAATTCTGGTAAACTTTCATGACTTCGTTGTAGTGTGGTGATGACTGCAGAATTTGTTCTCTTTATTGCTATTATAAAATTGTTGTCTCCACGTCGTTTATTTACGTCTGATGAGTGTTTATAAAAACGAAACTCCGAGTTACGAGAAAGATTTTTGGTCCCTGTTGTTCTGCCTATGTGTACAGGCTTACTTTTGGGAGTGTCAATATATTGACACTCCCAAAAAAGGCAAGTGAAGTGTCACATTCCTGAAAAAAGAATGATGTGTACAAAAAAAAGGAGTGGTGCCTAAGGGGTCGTCCATAAATATCGAACATTTTTCACAAAACGAAAAAATTTCGTTATGGGTGGGAGGGGATTGACCAATTTCGTTTCAGAAAACATTGATTCATGTACATGGCTGTTGTATTATGCATGTATGCCAACATGTTTTACGTTCTGAGGGGGAGGGAGGGGTTGGGTCTAAACTAAAATAATTTGTTTGGTGAAAAAAAGGTCGATATTTACGGAAGAGTGTATGGTTAGAACAATTGTTTTGTTTTGCAAAAGAAGACCATAGCATCAGTGTTCTGGAATGATTCTTCTAGAATAGTTCTAAGACTATTGCCAACAAAATGTGGGTGATAAGATGTAACAAATGTAACCTTATTCCCAATGTTCGTCTCCTTCTTCTTCTTTGCTGGTGGCAAAGATGGTTTGCCCTCGACGTTACTAAAGACGGCGGCCAGAACCTCAGGAGGATAACCACGCAGTCGTAGTCTAGACCAAGAACACTTACGAATAGACACAATTCAATCAGCAGAGAATTGGTTCTATTGTAGCGGTGAAGTTCAGCCAGAATAAATGAACGGGGATTTGATCTAGGGTGGTCCGACTTGAATGGTATATAGAAATACGCATTCCTAGGTTTTGATGTGTGCGATACATGAGAATGCATGCTTTGTCTGTGATGGATCTATGTATTTCTAAGTCTAGAAATATGCACTCATGCCTGGGAACAGTCCAAGTAAGGTTGATATAAACTAGATCACTATATACACTAAGTTTGACATTTTCTAAGCAAAGGTTTTCGTCCATAACTAGGAAAACCTCATCAATGAATCTAGTAAATAAATACATAGATTCTTTGAAAAGGCTTAGTGTTTTTCTTTCATGAATAAAAAGAAAAGCGCTTGCTACGTTTACGGCCATTGGTGTACCCTTAGCCATCCCCTGGACTTGATGGTAAATGGAGTCCTCAAAGTTGAAATAGATATTTTCGAGAACGAAGGTAATGAGATCTACTAGTAAGTGTCTGAGGGAGCGGGGGGGGGGGGGGGGGTTGTGATCAATTTCACTCAGGAGCTGATCGATGGTAGCAATGGTGTCATGCCAACACATGTTAGTATAAAGACTGACAACGTCTGCAGTGACTAATTTACTGTTTGTAGGGAAATTCGTTGAAGCAAGCAGTGATACTAAACTATTGGTATCTGCTAGGACTGTAGATGTTGTTGCTTTATTGATGATAGATTTTAAGTGGAAATCTACAAAGCGTGACGCAGGGGAGGTGCAGTAACCAATGCATGACACTATAGGTCTACCTGATACTTTTCCTGCGATACGTTTTTATGAATCTTTGGCAAAACATAAAATTCAGATTTAATTTAAAAGGAAAACAGCTCAATAATGCTTTAGTATCTCTAGTCGTGAGTGCGGCAGAATGCTTGTTGCGAATAGAGGAAAGCTTATCTGAGATCTCAACGTGTAAAGTATCAGAAGAAGTCATGTAACTAGTTGGCCAATCTCTTCTGCTGTGGGTGGTGCAATGTCCATATCAATGAATCCAAATTCAAAATGGCTTGTTGGCCAATCTCTTCTGCTGTGGGTGGTGCAACGTCCATATCAATGGCTTGTTCTTTGGCTACTTTGGCTTTCTCACTTGTTAGAGATGCTCCAATTCTTCTGGCTAGAGCTGATGTCTTCTTTAAACCAAATATGAAGTCGTATCCGTACATAATGCTGCTACTGAACAATGACATGTGCTTGTCTTCGCATAACTCACTGGCTAATTGGTCTAGGTTAGCTCTGGCTTGGACAATGCACTCATCAGCTCGTTTGATCTTCGCTTGGCAATTGGTAATACAATCTTGGGCATAGACTGAAAACTCCATTAGTCTTGCTTGCTCGGAAAGCTTGGAAAATTTCTTCACTAGAAAATCCTCATAAACCTTTCCTTCAAGTTGAGACTGCCATTTTTCAGCCTTCCAGCGGTTCTCTGCAATGATCCTCTCGCTCGTAAGGAGCCTATCAACACATCAACACACATACCGTTCAAGCTCGGCAGTGTCTGGGAGCGGGCTGGAGCCGGGTGTTGCCGACGAGATGCACGTATGTGCGTGGTGGGGGAGATCTGGATCTGCAGCTGCTGCCGAATCATCGTGTCCTTTACGTTTAGCTGACATTTCGGCAAGAAGAGGATATCCTGGACCGAGTGTAGTTCCTCGGCGGGTAGAATCTGTCATTGTAATAGTGGAAACTTAAACTTGAGGGATACTTTACGTACTAAGAATTGAATAGGGAAACATCCCCGGCACAAGTAGTTTGACGGAACACATCAGGGTAACCTCTCTTGTTCTGCTTATGCCATGTGTGTGCACGTGGACTGGTGCTGGTGAATGCCACAGGTGCGAGCCTTCCTGAGCTGTGCATCGGCTTGGAGTGCTTGTCATGAGGTATTGAGTTTGCAGAATTGGCCATCCCATTGTTTTGTGTCCGTCTCTCTCTCTCTCTCTCTCTCTCTCTCTCTCTCTCTCTCTCTCTCTCTCTCTCTCTCTCTCTGTCTCCCCTCTCTCTCTCTGTGCTGCCCTCTCTCTCTGCCCCTCTCTCTCTCTCTCTCTCTCTCTCTGCCTCTCTCTCTCTACCTCTCTCTCTCTCTCTCTCTCTCTCTCTCTCTCTCTCTCTCTCTCTCTCTCTCTCTCTCTCTCTCTCTCTCTCTCTCTCTCTCTCTCTCTCTCTCTCTCTCTCTCTCTCTCTCTCTCTCTCTCTCTCTCTCTCTCTCTCTCTCTCTCTCTCTCTCTCTCTCTCTTTCTCTCTCTTCTCTCTCTCTCTCTCTCTCTCTCTCTCTCTCTCTCTCTCTCTCTCTCTCTCTATCTATCTATCTATCTCTCTCTCTCTATCTATCTATCTCTCTCTCTCTCTCCCTCTCCCCCCTTTCTCTCTCTCTCTCTCTCTCTCACTCTCACTCTACCTGGTATGTTTGTACAGTGATCTGAGCCACAACCTGTTGTCTGACCTACCAAGCAGTGTCTTCCATGCATTTGAAAACCTGAGAACTCTGTAAGTTGTCTGGACTGCATGTGTAGCAGACCATTCCCGGTTGCACCGTTTTCACATGTGCACTGTGTAGATTGTGTTTACAGTGGAGTGATGATTACCCACACCCCACGGATCGCAGGCTGTCTCCAGGAGATTCGGATGAGAAGAATCACGCCATTATCACCGCTTACCAGCGTTAGGAGATTCCTATACTCGCTAACATTTCATACTCTCATAGAAGAGCCCCACCCCCCCCCCCCCCCCCGTCTTTTCGTCCCACCTCCTGTGTCCCATGTTTGTGTTGAATGCAGGGATCTGAGCTACAACCAACTGGTCACCGTATCGGAAGATGTCTTCCGACCGTTCATTATGCTCAAGCACTTGTAGGTATCCAGCAGTTGTGCAGTTCTGCAGTAAAGTGGCGGTTCACAAGTATCCTAATGTCCATTTGCCAAATCAGGGCCCCTCATACATGTGTCTCAAACAATACTTTTTGCACATATCTTGATCAATTGTCACCGTATTCATTACAACAGAAAAAACTTTTGTCCCTGGTTTGGTGTATAGACTATAGTGTCATGTGTTTTTTGAAATTTTTTCTCAACACTCCAGAAGTCTGTGCCTAATATAACAGGGTGGGGCAAACATTGTTGCAATTGTTTTAACCGGGCTTTCTCGTACTACAACACAATCATACTGCAGCCTGAAGAAGAAGAAGTCTTGAACTTTGAAGAGCATTGCATTTCACAGTTACTCAGTGTCAAGCTGTCGCCATAATTATGCATCCGAAGAGCTGTAACTCAAAACCTGCTATTTCCATTTTCCATTTCTATTTCACGTATATTCGAATGATTTCCAAAAAAGAGATTCATTTCATGCGCGGTTCGTATCTAAGTCCATATTTGGGTTCCCGTTTTGAAATTGTCTAGTCAGATTTTGAAGGTGACGTTTTGCTTGATGGTGCACCTAGGAATTATCTGAGCTGGAAGACTGATTTTTTCCGATCTTGATGCTTCTGAAAAGTTCTTGGGTTTTCCATGTCAGCTCTTCATTTCATCTCCGCTGTTGTGTTTGTTCAAATGGAGCTGTGGAGAACTGTGACTTGGCCCATAACAGTAGTCAAGTGTCACTTTGAAAGGGTGTCATTATGAAATGTGTGAAGTATTCCTGCTCGAATGTTTTGGCGACAGCAGCTTTAATACAGCACCGAGGAGGACGGATTTGGCTTTCAACTCTCTCAACCTAATGGAAAGTGTCGTCGGGTTTTTTTCTTCCCGATGATGAGTTTCTCCGACCTCTCAGGTTTGAACGCATTTGAATTTCCTCCAAGGAGAGTTTCAGGAAAGAGCCTAGAATAAAGACAAACATGTGTACATTATAGTACATTACGCCACACCAAGTTAATTCTATGTTTCGCGTTGGCTATTTTCTGGAAAAGGCACGCGGGCGGACAGGAAAAAAACAAAAACAGAAGAAAAAACAAGCTCCATTCTATGTGTACTAAGCCATGTTGCACACAGAATACCACTACTAAACTGTCACTTATATCCAAAACTAGGGGTCAAACGGGTGTACCTTTAACTAACGAACGGGTAATTTTCTTAACGGGCGGGTTAACGGATACCCTCTAGCAGCTATGTTTAATATTTTGCGCAATTTTCACATAAATCAAGATTTTAATTCATCTGTCCTCGGGTTGCATTTTGATATCACATTGTGATTCGCAAATCTATTGGTGTCTGATAGTCACAGGAGTAGATCTACTAGGTGCGAAAATGCAACAACAATGCAGACATTCAGCGTGGAGTTGTAAATAATTACTCCCGCCTGGAATAACCGATCCCTTGGGCAACCTGTAAGAAGACCTTTGGGTCTGTTGGGAAGGCCCAAGTAAAATAAAATACAATACAAAAAATACAAAAAATCCCAGCAGTGTTGCTCCCTACTGACTGGTTCATCAAAATCCAAACGGGTACCCTTTTACTAACAGAACCTGAGATTAACAGTCGGGTACCCAGGTACCCGGTACATCCCTTTGACCCCTATCCAAAACGACAAAAAAAGTCGTCACAGGACAGCTGGTAGACTGGGCTGGAGCGATACAATAAGAGATTTTATGGATGGCTTCTTCTTCACTTTGACGTGAGTTGAGTGGAATTCCGCTCCATCACGATCGTGCAAAATCTCGAAGTCCTTGGCACCTGGTATTATCTGCTCGCTTGGTGAGCAGGCACTACCGTACGGCTAGGAAAAGTAGAATTACTCATCTCTCGCACCTTCTACGTACCATCGCTTGGAATGCAAGATTATCGAGAAGCTGATAACCTCTGATCTGCCATACTGGCTAGAGAATGTTCGCCAGAACAGCCATCAATTGACTCGTCTCGGTTCTTTTTTTTCTTGTCAAGGATTCGAAAAGGTACGAGCGCGGTGACGCGAAACATAGAAATAACTTGGTGTGGCCTTATATACGTGCGTGCCGTGGCTCAGCCTGCGCAGTTCGCGCGCTGTCCGCACAAACACAACTCCGAAAGGGGACCTCGTAGCGGTCACGGACAACGAAAGCATCCATTAAATGGTCCTATTTTGCAATTTTGATGTTGATTACAGGTTGCTGGGGCACAACATGCTCTCTCATTTTCCCAACATCACTATAGCTCAATTGTTAAAGCTGTAAGTCCCACAGAGTGTGTTCATGCGCATGCAGTCGACTCCTGTTATAGCGAACATCATTGTACATGACTCCTGATATAGCGAACATCGCTGTGCATGACTCCTGATATAGTGAACATCATTGTTGCATGACTCCTGATATAGCAAACATCATTGTTGCATCACTCCTGGTGTAGCGAACATCGCTGTGCTGGAGAATTAGTTCTTTATGGCCAAAGTTCTTTATATTAGAATGCAGGTACACGTATATCATACAAGCAAGGCTTTATGACTGTTGCTTTGTCCCCTACTAGGGAGTTCAGTTCCGGTCGCTGAAAAGCGAAAAATGCCGTCACAGCTCGCATGTACAAAGTGATTGGGCGCCTCGTGGCAGCAGTTCAGGATGTAGTTCGAGGCCCAAGGATCTTCTCCCGCGGCCTTTTCGGCCTTGTCGGTGCTATTTCTTAGGTAGCTGAGGTCATTACCTTTTCAATGGTGCCACACATGTCATGCTTCCAAAAATAATGCCTCCACACTTTGCGCGGATGCACTTCGAAGTACTGACTTTGACTAGATGCATACTCAGCCCCGCAAGGAACACCCGATTTTCGTGTTCAGTGGCCTCGAATTAGTGTAAAACTAGAGGATTCTAGAACATTTTTAAGGCTTGCTTTATCGTGGTTGAAGGAGAATGATCACAGAAACCAGGCCACGGCGATTTAATGGTGGTGGAGGAAAAAAATCGAGCACACTGTAGAAGCGATGACGGTGAAAACGTGTGACCTGTGCACGTAGGCGCGCACGGCATGCATGCACACACCCTGCATCGCCATGCACTTCTGTAGGTACGTACCAGATAGTGCAGTGCTGGACGGAAACCACACGGCTCACATACATACTTTCATTTTACTTCTGTTTTCCGATCTTCAATCGACTATAACTCTAGATTGCCTTGGAATTTTGGCTTCAAATTATCACAGGTTGTTTCTCAAATCTTCTCGGTTTAGAAAACTAGCGTTTTATGCAAAACTCACGAACTTGGTTTTCGATTAAGCCACCTTCTATATTCACCGAACGAATTCCCATGTACCAAAGTGCTGTAAATTGAACGTGCATCCCTGTATCAAGCAGAATCCTGTAATATCAGGAGAGTTTCCGCTGCACCAAAGGGCGCACGGATTTTTTAGGGCAGGTTTTCACAGCACTTTTGGAATTACCCGCTCGGTTTTCTCTCGGTGTTCATGGCCTCACTGAACTACTGCCTGTTTTAGTTTTTTTTTTTTTAATTTGTTGGCGGCTGACTTGCTGGTGAGCTGATCTACTCACCTCCCACCGCTTCAGGAGCTGCATCTGCGCCTTGATCCTTGAAGGGTGGTGGCGTTCCTACGGATGCGGAAAACACGGCTTCCAGCCGAGTCTCACGCGAACCGTGAAATTTTTTTTTTTTTTTAGCGGCTGACTTGTGTAGGTGACATTGCAGCCTTCAAATCTGTATTCTCAAAACGG
Organism: Sycon ciliatum; assembly: GCF_964019385.1. NCBI lineage: Eukaryota > Metazoa > Porifera > Calcarea > Leucosolenida > Sycettidae > Sycon > Sycon ciliatum. The sequence goes on along the minus strand of NC_088651.1, from coordinate 11,156,487 downwards.
CCAGTGGCCAATAATTTGCTGGCAATAAGAGATAAAAGCGTGCAAGAGGAGAAATAGCGAGGGAAAGTTGGGCGGATGGTCATAAATGCCAGTCTGCAACGTGCTTTTGAAGTGCACGGGCAGGGGTGGTCGCTATACGAGCATACAGATTTATGGAAAAGTAGGGATATCTTGGATTTAAGGAGAGTACGAGAAGGGATTTTGCGTTGCACCAACCCACTGTGTCGCTGAACATTCCTATAATGAGTAGACTGTT
>NC_088651.1:11136231-11151231 GCF_964019385.1 Sycon ciliatum | reverse complement strand
TATGTTCATCGATGTCTCGTCTGCATTTGGTCTGACCGTCAATCTGGACAAGACCAAATTTATGGCGGTTGGCTATGGTATCACGGATGATGACCGACTTCCTCTTCCTGTGAAGAATGGCACATTGGAATGTGTGCGTGAGTTCCGATACCTGGGTGCTGTTATCCATGATTCTGGCCGATCTCACAAAGATGTATCGACCCGTGTTTCATCTGCCTCCCGTGCTTTTGGAGCGCTCCGTCATGCTGTCTTCAATGACCACAATCTCTCTCTGCGCACCAAGCGTCTGGTTTTCGAGGCCTGTGTTCTGTCCTTACTGCTCTATTGTGCGGAGACGTGGGTACCGCTGCAAAGTGATGTGCAACGGATCACGACCTTCTACTACCGGTCGCTTCTTTCCATCATGAGTGTTGCACAGCGGGATGTGTGGGACTTGAAGATAGCCAAGGACACCATTCTGAAAACATGGAATGCAGCAAACCCACTGGATATCCCCGACCGCCTCATGCAGAGAAGACTGGAATGGCTTGGGCACGTGGTACGCATGCCTGAGGAGCGGATGCCGCGGATGTTGTTGTTTGGCACATTGCTGCCACCACGCCCAGCGTGTGGCCCGCGGAAACGATGGCGAGACGCAATTAGGGTCGACCTGCGACGAATAAACATCGCCGACGAGTCATGGTTTGACACAGCGCAGGAACGATCTGAGTGGCGGCAAGCTTATCGAGCAATACAACCAGCTCAGAAACCGGCTCGGGAGATAGTCTGCGAGGTGTGCCGGCGTGCATTTGCTCGGCAGCAAGATATCGCCCGCCACAAGTGCATCATGGAACGGCGTAAACCAGTCCAGCAGCAAGCCAACAGCCGCCAGTGCTCCCAGTGTCACCGATGGTTTCGGAGTGCGGGTGGCATTGCAGTCCATCGCTGTGTCCAGTCCAATTCTGCCCCGAATGATGCCAATGCCACAAGCTCTTCACCTGTACGCCTATGTATTCGGAAACCGTGCTGTACCGCTCACTGTCCCATTTGTGAACGCTGCTGTAAGTCGATCCGGGGCTTTGCTATCCACAACTGCAACCGATCCACCAGGCGCCCAACTGCTGATGAAAGGGACAAGTTCCAATTGCAATGTCAGAATTGCCGGAGGCGTTTCAAAAGGCGAAACGACTTATCCCGTCACCAACGCTCATGTCTCCTCTCGTCTCCGTCTCGCTCAACGAGAAACACGTGACCTACATGGCAGTGTATACCAGGACCAGGACCAGGTGTGTGTGTGTGTGTGTTTGTGGCTGTGTGTGTACATGTACATATTAGGTATCTCGGCGGTAACGCGTTCACCACTCTGGACATCAACGCAGATATCAGCCGTGGACAGTCTCGGAGCACGGCACTTTTCGAGCTTGCAACATTGTAAGTATGATTGTTGCCAACTGACAGATGTATGCAGTCGTACTGAGGAACGTTTCGAGAGAACATCTCTATTCCCACAATGTGCTATTTCGCAACCCCAGGTGTTTTTTTTTTAATTCTTTATTCTCACGATGGCACCATCGCCAATAAGAGATAAATTGATGAGAAGGTGAGATTGTGGGTTAAACAGTGTTGTTTGTACCATTGATTCCTCTGGTTTATCCTGGTTGGGAGTTGGACGTTCTGAGCACGTGTGGCACGTGTCCATACTACCGGGGTAGGATGAAAAGTTCGGCTTCAACGGGGGCGGGGTTTCAAAGATGAAATGTTCAGCTCCAACGGGGTTGGTGGTCAAGGATGAAATGGAGGGCCGTGGCAGTCGGTCAACAATGGTGGTTTATGGTGGTTGTGGACTTGAATGCTCGGCGCGGGTGACATAATGTTGTGTAGTTGTTACTTTACCTGACCAAGAGGAATGTCTTACAAATGCTAGTGTTTGTGTGTGTCAGTAAGAATGCATGAGTGTAATGGAATGTTAGTCCGCAAGGGGACATAACAATTTGGCGACGAAGATAAAAGACGAAGATGTCGCGATCGAAGCTTGAAATATTTGAAAAAGGTGATTTTCGTGAGTATGTAGAGAGACTCACGTTTTATTTTATCGCCAACAGTATTGGACAAGTCGCAGCTGGGGCAACCGCGGACCAGGAGAGAGCGGCGGACACGCAAAAGGCAGCTGTCCTGATCAGTCAACTCTCTGCTGAGAACTACTCGATTCTGAAGAGTCTTTGCCTGCCGGACAAACCAGCGCAGAAAACGTTTGAGGAACTCGGAGAATTGCTTTCAGAGCACTTCAAGCCTAATGTCAGTGTGTTGGCGGCGACTCATAGATTCCAGAGGATTTGTCAAAAGGATGGAGGGTCAGCAACACAGTATGCAGCTAGACTAAAGCAAGCAGCCATGGACTGTAAGTTTCAGGCGTATTTGGACAGGGCACTCCGAGACCAGTTTGTCAGTGGGTTGAAGTCGATGAGTGTTACGAAGGAGATATTGTCGAAAGCAAAGGAGACCTCAAGTTTGGCGGACATTGTGACGATGGCATCAGCCTATGAAACTGCATCGAGAGAGTCGGAACAATTGACGGCGCAGTCCGTCCACGCCGTTCGTTCGCGCCAGTCGACGAGCAAGCCAACTCCAACTTTCAAGTCGCACGACAAGAAATGTTTTCGGTGTGACAAGGCTGGTCACAAACCGGAAGAGTGCCGCTTCAAGAGTGTGAAGTGTCACGCGTGTGGTACGGTGGGTCACATCGAGAGAGCTTGCCGCAAGAAGAAGTCTGGACAAACCGTCCATCACATCGCGGAAGAAATTGGTGAGTTCGTTCCATGTGCTAGTAAACCCGATGTCACCATGTATAGTGTAAATGCAATGGGGCGACTACCGTACACTGTATCATTAGATGTAATGGGTACCACTATCCAAATGGAGATTGATACAGGAAGTGCTGTCACGATTCTCAGCAGCGCAGATTTCTTGCAATGCAATGGTGTGCTGAGTAACCTGATGGAATCCAGTATCAACCTTGTGTCCTACTCTGGAGATGTGATTAATTGTCTCGGGGAAGCGGAAATGGAGTTCCGAATGGGCACACAATTGCACACACTATTGGTGAGGGTTACAAATGGAAACCGTCCATCTATTCTGGGCAGAGATGCAATGGCTTTGTTCAAACTCCCCTGGAAATCAATTTTCGAAGTGCACCAGGTCGAAAAGTCTGGCGCTAAATTCATTGAGAAATACCCAGGGTTGTTCGACACCTCAGAAGTGGGAAAGGTGAAAGGCGTGCAGGTGAAATTGCATGTGTCTGATGAGAGCCCTGTTTACCGAAAGGCAAGGCCGGTACCACTGTCAATTCGGGAGAGCTATGTTGAGGCTCTGAATAAATTGGAAGCAGATGGTATAATCGAGAAAGTCACGCATTCAGAATGGGCCTCCCCCACTGTCACGGTAGAGAAATCAGGAGGTGGGTTGAGAATCTGTGGTGACTACAGTGGCACTATCAATCTGCATTCTAAATGCGAGCAATACCCGCTACCCACTCTTGAGGAGCTATTGCACAAATTAGGCCCGGGGTCTAAATTCACGAAGCTGGATTTGTCGCAAGCCTACCACCAGCTAGAGATAGCACCTGAATGTCGGAAGTACACCACGATCAATACCATGCAGGGGTTGTATCAGTACAAACGACTCCCATTTGGTTTTCACAGCGCCGTATCTATTTTCCAACGGGTAATGGAAGAAACCCTTAGCGATTTGCCAGGATGCGGGGGCTACATCGACGATGTGTTGTGTACTGGTCGTGATGAGGAGATCCATGAGAAAAATGTGGATCAAGTGCTATCTTGCCTAAATGAGAAAGGATTCAAGCTCAATCCTAAGAAGTTCAGCTACATGGCGGATAAGCTAACGTACCTCGGTCATCAGGTAACCACGCAGGGAATCGCACCCTCGCCTGATCGAGTGAATGCCTTGAAAGTCGCAAAGCCGCCTAACAACGTGAATGAATTGTACTCTTTTCTGGGTGCGGCCAATTTTCAACGGAAATTTGTACCTCGGTTCGCAGAGATTGCTGCACCACTGTACAACCTGCTCAGGAAAGAAATGAAATGGCAATGGAGCAAGGCAGAGGAAGATGCATTCCAGGCCTTGAAAGATGCAATGTGTGAGCATACGCTATTAGCACACTACGATGTCAAGAAGCCAGTCACACTCCAGGTGGACGCTTCTCCAATGGGCCTAGGTGCCGTACTATTGCAAAGGCAAACGAATGGTGATGTTTTGCCGGTTGCTTACGTGTCAAGGAAATTGACACCGGCTGAATCCGCGTTATGCACAAATCGAACGGGAAGCCGTAGCTGTGGTTTTCGGTGTTACGAAGTTCCAGAAATACTTGCTAGGGCGCCACTTCACGCTTCAAACCGACCATCAACCACTATTGAAGTTACTGGGAAACAACGAACCAGTTCCTACACTTGCATCAGCTCGCATCAAGAAATGGGCACTAATGCTAGCTGGCTATGATTATGAGATCAAGTATTTGCCAGGCAAGGAAAATGTCTACGCGGATTTCCTGTCTAGGCAACCATGTGAGAATATCAGTCCGTCTGCAGAGGAAATGGTTACGGTTCGTGTCTTGCTAGTGGAGGAAGATACAATAATCAAAGCAGAAGTAGTGAAATCGGAAACAGCTCGTGACCCTGAGCTATCTAAGGTGCTCTACTATGTGGTGAATGGTTGGCCTAGCTCAGTACCCCAATCGTTTCGGTCTTACCACAATAAGAGGGATGAGCTGTCTGCGGAAGATGGTATCCTATTGTGGGGACAACGAGTTGTCATACCCAAATCACTAAGAATGGTGTTGCTACGTGATTTGCACACGGAGCACTTTGGCATGGTCAAAACCAAGCAAATGGCACGACGGTACTTATGGTGGCCAAATGTGGATCAAGAGATTGAAATGTTGGTCAAGGCATGTGCTCAATGCCAAGAAAGTGCGAAATGTCCACCTGCCAAGTCGGGAACCTGGTCATGGCCAAACGGTCCTTGGAAACGGGTGCATATCGACTTTGCAGGACCATTCATGGGCAAGATGTTCCTGGTTGTGGTGGATGCATACACAAAGTATCTGGATGTAATTGCAATGTCTAATGCCACGTCTGCAACCACTATTGCGGCTCTGCGGCACGTGTTCTCTGTGTTTGGTCTGCCGGAGCATCTTGTTTCAGATAATGGAACCCAATTCACGAGCGAGGAATTCAAGGCTTTCCTCCGTGCCAACGACATTGTGCACACCCTGACGGCTCCAGGCCATCCGGCTACGAATGGACTTGCTGAGCGCTATGTGGGTGTGTTTAAGCAGAAGTTGAAGGAAATGGGTGCAACGAGCGAACCACTGCAAGCTCGGCTCGACAGGTTTCTGCTAACGTACCGCACGACACCCAACCATGCCGGCAGAACACCTGCGGAGATGATGTTTGGACGCCAGCCACGCACGCGGCTCAGTGCTCTGCGTCCCTCGCAGGTACGTCAACAAGCAAAGGCTTATGAGGACGGCAATCGCGTCAAGCCAGCGTTCACAGAGAGTGACTCTGTGTTTGCGCTCAATTTCGGCAAAGGTAATCGTTGGGTCCCGGGACGAATTGTGCGTGTCCTCAGTGACTACAACTATGAAGTGCAAGTGGGTGATGTGTTGTGGAAGCGTCACCGAGATCAGTTGCGTCTACGGTCAGTTCCGGCAAGCTTGAGTGCATCGCTGCCAGAACCACTGTTGGATACAATCGATCAGACGTCGCCGTCACCAGTGCTGTCAGACGTAGGAGAGTCGTCACTGTCCAGTGATTTTCCGGCTAGCGTCTCGCCACAGTCTGCTACTGTACAAGTTGAGGCGGATCCTCCTTGTGAGCAGTCTGCTCCTGAAGTTGGTTTACCACAGGTCGAGAATACTCCCTGTGAAACCACTGTTAGACGTTCGTCTCGGCGTAGTGTTCGTCCGGATAGACTGATTGAACAGTTTTGAGCCGTTCCCTGATATGTCATTGCTGGACTGTTTAGCGAACTAGTAATTATTACCATGTACAATAGTGTGCAAGATCCTTGGTATTGCTAATATTGACTGACGGATTCCTGCGTCAGATTATGTTATTGTAGTGGTGTGTCAAAGTTTAAGAATTCACGTACGGTGGATTGATGAACTTATTTTATGTGTTGCTTCAACGATTTTGAGGTATTTAATTGTGGTAGAATATTCCCTGGAACATTCTTGAAAGGGGGCAGTTGTTGTGTATGCAAGTTAGTCATTATATATCTACTACACCGTTTGCTACTGATTGCGCATGCTCGCATATGATTGTCGTTGTTACTTTACCTGACCAAGAGGAATGTCTTACAAATGCTAGTGTTTGTGTGTGTCAGTAAGAATGCATGAGTGTAATGGAATGTTAGTCCGCAAGGGGACATAACACATAACTACTTCAAAATTGTCAGACAAATTTGGATTTACAACGAGATGCAATCTACTCATAAAATGAATCGTTTTTCGTACCATTATCCTAAAAATGATGAAGTATATGTACAGCGTTTTGTATCTAAACTCTTCATATTCTCCATAAGGGGCCATCCGTAAGTACCGATATTTATTTTGAAACGAAAATTAGTCATTTCTCTTCCACCCCCACCCCCCTGAGAAACGAACACATACAAATGGTACATAGCATCAAGAGTATATAACCCCCCAGGAGTGTGTGCAACGCCTGATCCAGCTCTGCATAGGGTCTTGGTCGAGTGTAATCGGATCTTCTGATGTCATGCGTACACTCCACACCAGCGTAAGGCCGGTCTCCAGGCAGGGTGTCGTTGCTTTTGATCCGAGAGTACCCACGACTCCCCAGGTTCCCCTCAGATGTGTACGGTATTATGACGCAAAGATCCGATTACGCTCGACCAAGACCCTATGCAGAGCTGGATCAGGCGTTGCACACTCTGGGGGGTTATGTACTCTTGATAGCATCAATATATTTGCCCATTTTTTGTACATCTATGCACTGGTACATACATGCACTGGTACATACATGTGCATTGTATGTTTTACAAATATGGAGAACATATCAGTAGGGTTTTTTGACAATTTCTTTTAACCGGCACTTTCGGGTTCTCCACCGTCTCCGTGAAAACAACCAACAGCATGAAGGTCTGCGTTCCGGCTCTCCGCCTTCTCCGCAACCAAAACAACTAGAGGGAAAACATAATAGTGCATAGTTTCACAAAGGTATGTCTCGTCATTGCCATTCGCTGAACTTGAAAGTAGGTGCATGTGTGCATGTATACAGTATAGTGCAGAAGAGGCAAAACAGGTCCAGAGCTTTCAAGCTGATGAACGCAGAACATTATTCGTACTTCGAAGTACAGACTTGTAAAGAAAATACTAGTAAAACCGGCAGGTATAGAATGGTATAGAATGCAGAATCACTTCTTCTTCGGTTGGCCACGGGCACTCCTGTGGCCGGCTTTACCCTTGTGTTTCAACAGCGCATAGTACGCGGAGAAAGCAAGCTTACAGCGCTCTGCACCATCACCATACCCACACAGATGCTGCTTGGGTGCATTGGTGGCGGGTGCATTGGTGGCGGGTGTGGCATCATGCGTCAGCTTCTTGTGCCGTGCCCAGTCGGCTGCTGACTGCAAGACATACTGGCAACGATCACATGAAAGCGGCACCTCTGATGACTTATCGCGTGGTAGAAAAGCTTCAGGCTTTTCTGCAGGCTGGCCGAGGGCAGTTGCCCCTGCACCCTCTGCAGAAAGGTCTTGAAATGCCCCGGGTGGTTAGGATCAGGAGTGGGCATGAAGATTATTCCACCAGATGAGTGCACCGGACTCATAGCCTTCTCACTGCGGACTGGCTGGTGAGTGCAGTGGCTGCACTTCACAAAAGCCAAGAAGTGACTGCGTCGATCAATGTGTTTCATCATTAGCCTGTATTCCTTCCTGGCTGCAATCAGGCTGGGATCAGCCTTCAGTGCTGTCAAGCTTGCAGGGTTGAAACTCGCCGTGGCATCCTGCTGACTTGCCTCTTCCTGCTTGCTTTCCCCGAAACACGACACGACTACTGGGAGCACAGGATACCCATCAAACTCTTTCCCTGCCCAGTGACTGCAGACTGTCTCCATGTCCGCGTCGTGGATTACAGATTCCTTTCGAAGCACATCGTCATTAGAGAGCCCTGTCTGCTGTGACGATGGTTTGTCATTTCCGTGAAGCGTGGCAGAAAGGACAACTCCAGTCAGGTCATTGCTGCGCGGGCTCCAGGCATGCTCGATCGGGTTGTACCGACTGTGGTAGGGCGAGTAGCTGACAGCACTAGGTGTAGATCTGCATCAGCCAACAGGGAGTCGCGTTTCATGACCCAATGAAGGATATCGATCAATGGAATCAACTGAGCTGATGGAGTGATGCCGGTGCAGTAGTACAGGTACGACGACCAGAGAGTCGCGTTTCACGACTTCGTGGAGTACATCGCGCGTATCGATCACCCCATCAGGCCGAGTCAACCGAGCTGAGGCCGTTTTATGGCAGTGCAGAGTATGTCTAGTCCACGCCACTGCATGCACAGTCAGTATCAGTGCACGTTGCAGCTACAACCAGTACGTGACTGGTTCACACCTACATGTAGGCTAGATATGGTCAACAACACAGCGTAGCCGACGGCTAGAACTATCGACAAACTGGGCTGGTGATCTACCGTACTCATTATAGTGCAGTCATGCATGCGCGCGCTGGCCGTGCTCACACGTCCATGTACAAACTGGACATGGATATTTTTCGAGAAACGAAGAAACGAACAGGCACTGAACCCCCTCTTCCCCCCCCCCCCCCCCCCGCCATACGACTTGTTTTCATTTCTAAATAAATATCGGTATTTACGGATGGCCCCTATATAAATCCACTCTAATCTTTTCTGTTTTTACAGGAGTTTCAGTGACTGGAACTTGACCCGGCATGTTCCGAAGCCAGCAGTGTCACACAGCAGCGCTATCAGTCAGGACAGCACTGCTAACAGCGCAAGCCTGCACAACCCCATCGACAGCAGACCTTCCCGGTAGGACATTCTAAGACAGCATTCAGTCCACTTGATAGCCCGCATTATTTCTAACAAAGAAAGGGAACAAGGAACTACTGAGGTGTTGGGTTTTTCATGGTTCATGTTCGGTGAGCTTCTCCTCCAGTTAAACTTTGCATCTTTAGAGCCAAGCAAGTTCTGTGGTATGTTGCTATGCATCCTTGAATCTTGGTTTGACCGTGTTGTATAATGGTCTTGCCAGTACAGTCAGACCTCGCATAACCGCACACATCCGCTTTCCACAAAAATATCCGGATCGGCGAGGGAACCGGATAATCGAACACACATACTGTATGTATGCATGGCATATGCTGTAAATCGGTAACCAACGATTTTCTTCCGGATGGCGAGGGATCCGGATAAAAGAGGACCGGATAAGCGAGGTCTGACTGTATTGTCATCGACATGCATGTACATACGCCTTCACAGCTGAGCCTTTCAGCTTGTCTTGGTTGCGCTCACCTCCCCCTCCTATGTTATCTTATGCAGTGGAACCTGTCTAAGGTGACCACTCAAGGGACGAGAAAAAGCGGTCACCTCGGCCAGGTGGTATTCTTACCCAGGTTCAGGGGTTACGTGAACATATTCACTCACTATACGCGTATTCCCAATGCATCACAACGGTTGAGCCACGCGCGTGGTTGTGATGAGTTGGGAATGCAATAAATTGGAAATATGGCCGAAAGCTCTGTCGCAATATTTAGTACTATACATGTACATGCGATATATATTATCATTTTGATCGGAGCATCATACTGCACACACCTGTGCTGCTATCAAGACTACTCTCGTCATGTGAATACTCATCGCCGGTCACAGGAGACTTTGGAAGAGAGAGATCCTGTCGTCTTCGAAATAAGCGTGAACGGGTGAGTCAGCGCCGGTCACAGGAAACGTCGCAACAAGCATCCCGTCGACTCCAGAACGCCCGTGATCGGCAGAGGAAGCGTCGGTCACAGGAAACGTCGGAAGAGACATTCCTACAATGTTTGCATCACTCATCATCCATGTTATTACAATTAATCAATCAATCAAAAAAAAACATTTCCATTCGTTCCGATAATCATGCATCATAAGCTAGGCAAAAAAAGCATAGCGTAGGGTCCTGAGCTTTCAAGCTCTCTCGTCCTGTCCGAGAGCCTATTCATTATTCACCATCAGGGGCATCACCGACCGAAGGCAGTGATGTGGGGGGTCGGGGGTGTCCCCGGGGGAAAAATCGAATTTTTCGGCCAGCAGGGCGCGTTTTATCGCTCTTTTGCTGCTTTTTTTCCGGATGAATTGGGCAGACAATCCAGGAGGAAAAGTGGTACGACCATGGTCGTGTACTGGTCTCACTGTGTGTGACGTCCCTGATAGCATACTGTAAAAGCCATATGTCGTACGAAGTGCTAACTCTAACGAGTTAACGAGGAGAAATCTGTCGTTAAAATAGAAATCCTTATACAGAAATCGATACATGTACTGTTCTATTGAGCGTTGAGAATGCGTGAGAATCGTTACCTTTTGTTCACGTAAACTAGTCAATTTTGGGAAATCGTTATATATGCGCCTCGTTAGAATAATGGCTTTTACGGTAATGCATGCACTCTCATGCCTTCTCTGTTCTGCATAGTTTGAAATTTCTCGGGCAATTTCGACGAAGCAGGCACGGACGCAGCGCGGTTGCTGCTGGCAGCTTGACAGGCAGCAGGGGTAGCAGCAGCAGCAATACCAACCCAATCAGCGTTACCGGAACTCAGTGAGATCATCCACAACATTACATGATGTTTTCATTCTTTGGATGCCGTCCACCTTGGACAACTTTGCATGCTCTTTTTCCATTATTTGGCTGCCGCACACCTAAGACAGCGTTCTTGCCAGGGGTGCAATAAAAGTGACACGCATCTATTGGAAAACATGTTATTCTCGGTGCAACTTTAGTTTATTTCGGCAGAAAAACAGGCATCAAAATGTTGATATATGTAACACGCAAGACACTAGAGTATGCACTGTATGTGAAAGGGAAAGCTGGCCACGTAATTCTACATTCCACCTGACACAGACGCGCGAATGGGAGAGGGGTAGCCATCTGGGTGAAGTCGTCACTCCCCTCCATGCTCATCCCTGAACTTATCTCCCCTGCACAGGAGATCAGCTGGGTTTCCCTCCAGCTGGCCCCAGGCCACCGCACTGCTCTGGGAGCAGTCTATCGGCCGGGGTCCTGTGCCCCTGGAGATCTTACCCTAGTCGATCATCCCGACACCGTCTTCCCCGCAGTTAGACGCCGGGCTCCCACATTATTCTATCTGGCAATTGGTTGTTGTTTGTTAATTCAGAGTCGAGGAACAAACAGGCAAATTTGCCTTGTTGCATGATATAATTCAACATGCATAAACGGGCTTGGCTGAACAGCTCGAAAACTACGCCTGAAGGCGCTGTTCTCGAGGATACCTGCGCTACCCATCTTGTTTTGCAGCATGGCACACTACCGACCCGTGGCGAAAAAACCCTAGACCCCATAATATCAATGTTCACGTCCCCCAGTAACTCCACATACTCTTCCTCCCCTCGGTTGATCTGACAATGCAGTTGTACTGTCAGACTTCTCTTCTGTGCTCCCAAAACATGAGCCTCCAGCAAATCAAACTGGATTTCGCTACAATAGGGCGGACTGGAATCGCTGCAACAGGGCAGACTGGAATCTCTGCAACAGGGCGCACTGGAATCGCCTCAGGGCATACTTTTGCAACGTTGACTGGGGCGATATCACTACACAGGACCCAGACACTTACTGTGAGCAGGCCGCCACTATGAGAACAGCAGCTGTTGCGCAGTTTTTCACAAAGTTCTGGAAACAAGGCATTCCAATCCGGTTTGTTGGACGCCCCATTGAACCCAGACCATGAAGGAGCGTAAGAAGCGCTGGCACGACTGGAGAAAACACCCTTATGACCCAGCACTTCAGCAGGTATTCACCAACTCCATGACTGTGTCGATCGCCACCCAGTTCCTATCGCGACGTGCAAAGGAGGACAGCCTTCGCCGCACCCTCTCCACTAGGCCCCTCAGAGACAAACAGGTGTGGACGAAGTTGAGGAACGCTGCTGGCAACCGCACACAGACCGAAATTCCTGTAATTGTTGACCCTGGTAGGCTTGTGTGGGCAACGAGCTCAGAGAAGCCAGAGGCATTTGCTCGCTTCTTCTCGAAGAAATCGAGCATTCTGGTCCGGACCTTGCGGAGGCCACAAACATTTTTATGCCAAAAATGCCCAGGCCAAAATAACCAAAAACGAATATACGCTGAATATCTGTTGACTTACATAGGGCGATTATCTGGGAGTTTGATGATGCCAGCTTCCTGCCCTTGTCTGTTTCCAGTAGCTTCAACCCGAAACAGACTTCCACGGGCAGGCTTCATACTTCCCGCAAAATGTATAGCAACAAAAATGTGGCCACCTCTGCTGTGGGTCATCGCGACCGGCATCACAATCAGCTAATAGAGAAAAAACAATACGCATCACAGAGCGCGTTCCCACTCAAAGTTCTTCGTGTTATAATTGGTTTCTGTTCGCACTTATCCCTTGATACTCAGAAAAAGGACACACACCTCGGGCTCTTTACGAACATCTGGAAAGTTTTCAGTTTCGCTAGTATACCTTACCGTCAGGTGAAACACAGTTTGAAAGTCGGATGTACAGCCAATATTAAATGTGGAAAGGAAGCTCTCTAGTTACTCGTATCCATATGACATTGTCCTTTTCCTTTCTACATGGAGCACGGTTCATTGTTCATGTGATTTTGCCTGTGTTTCACCTGACGATAAGGCTTCAAAGTATACTAGTGAAACCGAAAACTTTATTTTATTTTATTTTTTTACTATTGAACACTCACTGCATGATGAACTAAAATGAGGAGGAGAACTCGACACAGTTCCAAGATGTTTGTAAAGAGCCTGAAGTGTGTCCCTTTTCTGAGTATTATTGAGTTCTTGTCTCAAAGGAAACTGTTCGCACTTGTCCCTTACATGGGCATTTTGCCACTCATTCCCACTACTCGTCACGCGAAATAACGCATCTATGAGCAGGGGCGTCGGACACGGTACGGTCATCGCGGTATTGGCCGTACTACTATTTTCCCCAGTTACCCCATGAATCAATAAAATTCACTCATTTGGGCTCTACATCTCCACCACTCCCCCGCGAGTAAATCGTACTTCAGATGGCTGACCGTACTACACTAAATTACCTTCCGACGCCGCTGATGAGCGACATTCACGGAACCTGCTGGGAGAGTACGCGTGTACTCGAGTCTCATCCTGAGCACGTTTTTTATTCTTTTTTTCAGCTCCAGTATAGCCGTATTTTTCATTGCAAAGCCGTCCTCGATTGTCGTGTTCGTTGTTCAAACGAAGTGGACATTCAATCCAGAAGGCAGAGGACATAAGAGCCTGATTGGAGTTTCTCGTGGCATAGGACAGACGGCCGTACAGAGACACTTTGCGATTTTCTGAATAAAAAATACCGTACGCACGAAGTAGAGTTCAATATGTGCGATATCAAAATTGTTCATGATCTACCACATCGAGCAGAACGGGATTCAATCATGAGCTTACCGACGTGTAGGCTGCCGACCTGACTCGACAAATGATCCCTGGTTTCACCAGACGCCAGAAGTCGGAAACCATGTCCTTTGCCGCGACGTCCATCTCCAAAAAGAATTCCATCTTCGTCCAACAAGGCTTTAAATACTCAATATCCAACCGAGCTTTGCCGTCTCACGTTTTCTCAGATGGAATCATTTTTTTGTTGTAGCAGTTGCAGGGCAGATCCCCGCCACTACTTTCGCTTCACAGCATGCCTGGAACAAACCATATCGAGGTTGCAAGCTACCCCTCTCAGCAAGAAATTCAAAATTTCAAAGGTGGAAGGTGAACTATGAAGAGAATTTCAAAATGTAAGGTTGGCCGCTCGATCATTCAACCTACATCATTCACACTTTGCAGGATGGTTCTGACCTACATGCTAGGCATGGAACCACAGGGTCTGATGTCATAGCTGATACACAAAGTCACACACACACACACACAGCACATTCGTGTTCACAGATACTAAATTTGTGGACGTCGTCATCTTCTTCCCGCTAGTCTCAAATGTACTACGACGTGCTATTTCACGTGACGTCCCGTACTATGCGGATTTGATGTCATTGCATATTATATTCTCCTCTATTGACGTTCAATTCATGAAATGATGTCATTGGCTCTGCCTCCGCCTGGAACGGGGAAAAGCGACGAGCATGCAAAATATTTTACTCCCCCCCCCCCTCTCCCTCGTCCAATGCTCTCTGCTCAGTGATCGTCTTGTTTGTCTTTGTGTTTCCAACTGACAGGTCTGACAGCAAGGACAGCACGCGGGAACTTAACCTGGTTTTGGCTAACTTCCTCAGACCAATGAGACTGTAAGACCAATGACAATGAGACTGTAAGATGCACACATGTATACAGTATTTTCCGTAGTATAAGCCGCACCACCACCCCCGTCCCGCACCACCACCCCGTCCCGCACCACCCCCGTCCCGCACCACCCCCGTCCCGCACCACCCCCGTTCCGCACCGCCCCCGTCCCTCCCCACCCCGTCCCGCACCACCCCCGTCCGGCACCACCCCCGTCCCGCACCACCCCCGTCCCTATCCCACCCCTGTCCCGCACCATCCCGTCACTCCCCACCCCCATCCCTCCCCACTCTCGTCCCTCCCCACCCCCTTTGCCACGAAATACAGACATCTACCCGATTGGACTCGGATGGAGAGCCAAGGGTAAATTTATAGTAAAGAAAAAAGGAACAAGAAACTACAAGTTACGCTATAATGTCCACTAACACCACCAGTTACTAAACAATCAGCTCATACCATTACATTACACGACACGTTAT